>NW_021166943.1:3329-40664 GCF_900634415.1 Cottoperca gobio | reverse complement strand
TCCCTCGAGAACAGCCCCTGTGGCCCCTCCGTTCCTCGAGACCCTAGCCCCTGTGCCCCCTCCGTCCCTCGAGACCCCAGCCCCTGTACTCCCTCCATCCCTCGAGACCCCAGCCCCTGTGCTCCTTCCGTCCCTCGAGACCCAAGCCCCTGTACTCCCTCCATCCCTCGAGACCCCAGCCCCTGTGCTCCTTCCGTTCCTCGAGACCCCAGCCCCTGTGCTCCCGTTATCCCACGAGACCCCAGCCCCTGTGCTCCCTCCGTTCCTTGAGATCCCAGCCCCTGTGCTCCCTCCGTCCTTGAGATCCCAGCCCCTGTAATCCTTCCGTTCCTCGAGACCCCAGCCCCTGTGATCCCTCCGTTCCTCGAGACCCCAGCCCCTGTTCTCCTGTTGTCCCACGAGACACCAGCCCCTGTGCTCCCTCTGTCCCTCGATATCCCAGTCCCTGTGCTCCCTCTGTCCCTCGATACACCAGCTCCTGTGCTCCCTCTGTCCCTCGATACCCAGACCCTGTGCTCCCTCTGTCCCTCGATACCCCAGACCCTGTGCTCCCTCTGTCCCCCTCTCTTCCCGATACCCCTTTGCTCCCCTTGACTCCCGAGTTCCCACCGACTGTCGAGACCCCAGTGACTCCGCGCCGGCCTCCTGAGCGGCTCCGCCCGCAACCCCTACGGCCTCCCCACCGGCCTCCTGAGCGGTTCCGCCCGCATCCTGCCCGGCCTCCCCGCCGGCCTCCTGAACGGTTCCGCCTGCATCCTGCCTGGCCTCCGCTCCGGCCTCCTGAGCGGCTCCACCCGCATCCTGCCAGCCTCCTGAGCGGTCCACCCGCACTTCTTCAAATTCTACAACTGTAGATGTGTGATTAATGTTTGGTTATCATGTCCTTTTCCTGGAAATGTTGCTAAAGACTAAAGACTGTCTTATCTGGAATATTTCTACATTAACGTTTTTGTTCTTTCACTGGCAAAATATTAATATGTTCTTGTTTTGTTCTCCTGCAGCAACGGACTGTGGAGAACCTGAACCTTTGCTGAATGGAGGGATGATCGTCCTGTCCCGTCAAGATCAGAACGCTTCTGTTGTTATGTATTACTGTAATGAACCATATTACTCTCTCCCTGGGGGCGTAAGCGGTGAGATATTTATATATTATTACAAAAATACAATGATTAAAGATGATTTTTTTTTTTTTTATAGCTTAATTAAAGAATAAATAACATTATTTTGTTCCCTCTGTCTTCAGTTACTTTCACCTGTGAAGGAGACGGAAAGTGGAGATCCAAACACAGTGATGTCACTCCAACATGCATGCCTGGTATTTAAAACCCTGTGATACAAATTATACGACTCTTTAACTCAAACATGAAGTCTGGGTCTGTGTGAACCTTATTTATGTGTTTCTCTTCAAGTCTGTGGCCAGCCCACAACACTCATCTCCAACTTTCAGAGGATCCTTGGAGGCAGAGAGGCTCCAGACAACACCATCCCCTGGCAGGTGCTTGTGAGGCAGCAGGTATCGAGAGGAGGAGGCATGGTGATTGGAGACCGCTGGATTATGACTGCAGCTCATTCCCTAATAAATAATGCAAATCCAATATCAAAAGAGGAGATAAAGGTAAGTGTGCTGCTACAGGTGTTATCTGGCCCATTGCCTCCATGTTTTTGAGTTAACATTTATTTCCTCTTATGTTGTTGATTTGCAGATTTACATGGGACGTACTGACGTTAACACCCTGACAGACTCACATGTGCTTGCTGCTTCAATCCACATTCACCCTGAATACAACAACCCCAAGTTCTCAGACTTTAACAATGATATTGCTTTGATCAAACTGCAAGACCCAATCACATTCAACTCATCCATTATGCCAATATGTTTGCCAGCAGAGGGTGCCACATACGTCACTGGCATGATGGGGTAAAGCAACCACTGAGAGTTCTCACCTCATGTTATATAATCCTTTTTATATGTCATTTATTTTCTTCAAAGTAATATTTTGAACTGTAACAATTCCTCTTGCATTTGACTCTTTTTCCCCTTGTTGTGCCAACATGTGAATCTTGTCCAGCTTGTAGACAGGAGACTCAGATTAGCTTTTTTTATTGAGTTCATCATAACTGTCTCTTCTGAATTTTCTTTTCAGACTGGTGTCAGGATTTGGCGATAGAGTTTTGAGGCTGAACTACGTGGAGGTTCCTGTGGTGGATCAGGAGACATGCAAAAATGCATTATTTCCGAGGGCGAATGCATCATATCTGACAAATAACATGATTTGTGCCGGACTCCCTGAAGGTGGGAAAGACTCCTGCAGCGGTGACGGTGGAGGCCCCTTCGCCCTGAATGACAACGGGAGCTTCTGGGCTGCTGGGATTTCCAGCTGGGGGGAGGGCTGCGGATTGCCGGGAAAATATGGAGTCTATACCAGAGTCGCTAATTACATAGACTGGATCAACAAGACCATGCAGGAGAATTTAAATGTACAGTAATTCAAAGACATCTACAATAAAATAAGAATAAAGTGAACACACTTTGCTCTAAATATAATCTTTCTGCATGTTGTGTCACAAGAAAGTTTAAAATAAAATAATCTTGATAAGAAGCACTTCAAAACTTCGTGAAATTATTGAATGAATGTCATACTGACCGTAAAAGCAGGACAAAGTGACCTAATACAGATTTAAATCTGCCTTTTCATGCTTGTATCTCAGATTATTTACAGATATTTTCTGGTCAAGATTATAACTGGATTAGTGTCCACTTCAAATCCATTTTTAACAACTTGGTATTTGTCCGTCTGTAATACCTTGCACTATTGTATATTGTTAATTCCTAAACATTTGTCTGTTTTACTCATTAATCTTCTGGTTTGATTCGTCAGTGTTATCGATCCATTGTTGACACTGTTGTTCTCCACTTTGTACCTTTTTTTGCCAAAACAAACAAATCCTGGAGGTTAAATTCCATTGCAAAATATTACAACCCTCAGCCTGTGTGACATTAATGGTTCATTTGAGCCTAAAACTGCAGCTACACACAGATCAACTTATTGCAGACATGGGGTGGACCTGCTGTGTTATATGGTAAGATGAATCACTTCACCTTCATGTTTCATTGGATTTTTATTGTTCATAAAAGTTTATCTTGAAAAGCTACTACAGTATATACACGCTATAATTGTGTGTGTGTGTGTGTGTGTGTGTGTGTGTGTGTGTGTGTGTGTGTGTGTGTGTGTGTGTGTGTGTGTGTGTGTGTGTGTGCATTTAGTCGATGTCCTCACAGTGTTGTATGACAGGGGAGAATACAGCTGTGACCAGGTTACCCTGCGAGGCAGCTGGATATGTGAGATCACGAGATAATGCGAGACTCACAAGATTGCACGAGGACAGCTAGAATAGAAACAGTATTGCAGAAACTCTACCAGTGGACATTGGTTGAACCATTTTACAGCGTTTTATTCTCCATGTACAAAACATTTATTTTTTTGCAAACCTTTCATACTATTACATATAGGTGTCGAGAGGACTCTCTACAAACTAAAAGCATGAAAGACCATTAAAAACTAGAGTAGTCCTCTCTTTGCAAACACTTTCTGTTTACCCACAATTCCAGGCTTCTCTGTTTGTCAGCGGGGGAGTGCTTGGAGTCTAAAATACAAGGGGAGGTCAAATCGCCCCAGTATCCTCGACCTTACCCTCCCAGCACGCTGAGTCAATGGACATACGGGGCTCCAGAGGGCTACAAGATGCAGCTGTATCTAACACACCTGGATATTAAAGATTCTGTGGGCTGCCATGAAGACTCTCTGATGGTCCGAGACATCTTGAAACCTAATATTACACAATGTATCATTGTTTTCAATACACTCAGTTTGTTGCTACAACACTTGATCTAGCATGACCAATCTCTTCGAGGCTATGTTAGCAAACTTTAGCTAAATGTTGTTTATATAACGCACATTACTGAGTAACTTTGCTGACTTTATGACCCAGCTCCACTTGTGCTACTGTCACATTAGTTTAACACTTTAGCTCAAAGCTAAACAACAGCTTAGCATTTAGCCTTGTTGTCACTAGCCACAGTGGTCGCTGTTTAGCAAAACTGACATCTCGCTTGAGCTGCCTGTAGACCGAACTGTGTTTGTTAGTGAGTGCCTCGTGATGATCTTTAGTCTTACAATATCCTTTTCACTCTGAACTTTTCAGGTTCTCGATGATCAAAACGTCTTGGGGAAGTTTTGCGGACAGGAAAACTCATCAAATTACCCAGGCAAGGAGCCGATCCTTTCTCACGGCTCCAGTCTGACTCTCTTATTCCGAGCAAGTGCCTCCGATCCAGAGCAACAACAGCACACTGGCTTCTTTGGTAGATACGTGGCAATGGGTACAGCTTTTCTGGTCTCTTCCCTCTTCTCTACAATGCGTTATGTTTCCAACCTTGAAGAGAAATTTCACCTTAAAAAATAAATAACATGATGCTTTTCCAAGTTGGTCAGTATGATTAATATCAACAAATATACAAAACAGTGTACCTTTAACCCGCCATGACTGCTGTCATTGCATGCCAGGAATCAGTCAAAGCCCATAACCCTTCCCCCCGAGTGTTTCAGTGATATTTTTGTTGCCGCCGCTGTCAGAATGCTTTCTGTTTCTCTCAGAGCCACCAACAACACAGGAACTGTTTCTAAACAAACAGCGCAATGGAGGCGTTGATAACATATTTTCTGTCCGTTCATTTTCATATGAACAAGAAGGTCCTTTCCGGGAACCATCACCTTCATGTGGTGTAGAGGTGTGTGTGTGTCCCTATGAACCTGAGGGCTGTGTTGTCTGGAGCCTGGTGCTCCTGGTAGGTTCTCCCGAGGCAAATTGGTCTCAGGCGAGGGGCCAGACTAAGAAGGATTCAAGACAACCCCACGAAACATAGAGGAAGAGAGGGAGAGACCCTGGAGGAAGCCTGGGGGCCCTGTCTGGAGCCAGGCCCAGAGTGTGGATTTGGGTATGGAGGTCTTCCATGACACGCCTCGTTAACATTACGTGGGTGTCTGGGACAGTACTTAGGTGGTGGCAGACCGGGGTGGTGGTTCCCCTGTTCAAAAAGGGGGACCAGAGATTGTGTGCCAACTACAGGGGTATCACACTTCTCAGCCTCCCTGGTAAAGTCTACTCCAAGGTGCTGGAAAAGAGGGCTTGGCCGATAGTCCAAGTCACTCACTCTTATGTCAAGTCTAGTTGTACTTCCTGTCTGTGTGTTTTCGCTCTGATTGTTGATTTGTTCCTCCTATGTCCGTTCACCTTGCCCTTGTGTTTTTAGCTTCTCTCCCCAGCTGTGTCTCGTTCCCCTCGTTTAGCGTCTGTGTGTATATATCCCTGTCTTTCCCAGTGTTCCTTGTCAGATCGTCATCTAAGTGTCACCCTTGCAGATGTCTCCTCGTGCTTCCTCGTGCTTCCTCGTGCTCCCCGTGTCATCCTGGTTTGTCTTTTCAGTTTAGTGTTTACCTTTTGTATTTTTGTTATTTTGTAAGCTTTTTGGAATATAGCTCTCTTTTTGTTAATCTCCTTGTCTGCCGTCTTGCATTTGAGTCCTCACCTTTTCGCTACCGTGACAGTACGATCTGACTAGAAACATGGACTCAGCTGATGTCACGGACGAGGAGACCTATGATTTAATGTACACTTTAATTGTAATGTTTGGTGAGTGGAAGCGAAACCCCTGTTGGGGGACACGACATGCTGCGCTTGGATTGGCAAGAAAAGAGGTTGCTAAGAAGCCAGAGTTGAAGAGCCTTTTAACTGAGTGGCTTCAGGATTTTGTGGACCCTCCACCTTGCCAGCCTAACCCTGCCGATCCTTCCACTCAACTTCCTTTTGCCGAGCTGCGGCAACCCCCTTTTCCAGTCGCGCTGCGGCAGCCTCCTACTACTGTCGGGCTGCACCAGACCCCAATCCCTGAGCCATTTCTGGGCACTCGCCTGGCCCTGGGAGGTCCTCGGAGTCTCCAGGGGACTTCCAGATCTCGGCGCAAGAGACCCAGACCACGGCAGACCCCTGTTTCCGCTACTTGGCCGCGACAGCGCCCTGTTTCTGCTGCCGGGCCGCAACAGCCTCCTGTTCCCGCTGCCGGACCTCCGTAGACTCCCGCTGCCGGACCTCCGCAGACCCCCGTCCCCGCTGCCAGATTTCTGCAGACATCCGCTCCAGTTGATGCCGGACCGCTGCAGACCCCAGCTGTTCCCCAGCTTCCCCTCGAGACACCAGCCCCTGTGCTCCCTCCGTCCCTCGATACTCCATCCCCTGTGCTCCCTCCGTCCCTCGAGACGCCAGCCCCTGTGCTCCCTCTGTCCCTCGAGAACAGCCCCTGTGCCCCTCCGTTCCTCGAGACCCTAGCCCCTGTGCCCCCTCCGTCCCTCGAGACCCCAGCCCCTGTACTCCCTCCATCCCTCGAGACCCCAGCCCCTGTGCTCCTTCCGTCCCTCGAGACCCAAGCCCCTGTACTCCCTCCATCCCTCGAGACCCCAGCCCCTGTGCTCCTTCCGTTCCTCGAGACCCCAGCCCCTGTGCTCCCGTTATCCCACGAGACCCCAGCCCCTGTGCTCCCTCCGTTCCTTGAGATCCCAGCCCCTGTGCTCCCTCCGTTCCTTGAGATCCCAGCCCCTGTAATCCTTCCGTTCCTCGAGACCCCAGCCCCTGTGATCCCTCCGTTCCTCGAGACCCCAGCCCCTGTTCTCCTGTTGTCCCACGAGACACCAGCCCCTGTGCTCCCTCTGTCCCTCGATATCCCAGTCCCTGTGCTCCCTCTGTCCCTCGATACACCAGCTCCTGTGCTCCCTCTGTCCCTCGATACCCCAGACCCTGTGCTCCCTCTGTCCCTCGATACCCCAGACCCTGTGCTCCCTCTGTCCCCCTCTCTTCCCGATACCCCTTTGCTCCCCTTGACTCCCGAGTTCCCACCGACTGTCGAGACCCCAGTGACTCCGCGCCGGCCTCCTGAGCGGCTCCGCCCGCAACCCCTACGGCCTCCCCACCGGCCTCCTGAGCGGTTCCGCCCGCATCCTGCCCGGCCTCCCCGCCGGCCTCCTGAACGGTTCCGCCTGCATCCTGCCTGGCCTCCGCTCCGGCCTCCTGAGCGGCTCCACCCGCATCCTGCCAGCCTCCTGAGCGGTCCACCCGCACTTCTTCAAATTCTACAACTGTAGATGTGTGATTAATGTTTGGTTATCATGTCCTTTTCCTGGAAATGTTGCTAAAGACAGTGAGACTCCTGTCTTACCTGAAAATTTCTACATTGACGTTTTTGTTCTTTCACTGGCAAAATATTAATATGTTCTTGTTTTGTTCTCCTGCAGCAACGGACTGTGGAGAACCTGAACCTTTGCTGAATGGAGGGATGATCGTCCTGTCCCGTCAAGATCAGAACGCTTCTGTTGTTATGTATTACTGTAATGAACCATATTACTCTCTCCCTGGGGGCGTAAACGGTGAGATATTTATATATTATTACAAAAATATAATGATTAAAATGAACATTTTTGATATAGCCTAATATATACCCTTGATAAACTGTCATCTGTCCTGGACAATACACCACCCTCTGCACAGCACATTCACCCCGCCAAGTCTTATTTGAAATGTACATTTGTAATGGCGGGGGGGGGGTACTTTTAAGCTACTGGATTTCTGAATCTATCTATCTAAAAAATAAAACTCATTATTTTGTTCCCTCTCTCTTCAGTTACTTTCACCTGTGAAGGAGACGGAAAGTGGAGATCCAAACACAGTGATGTCACTCCAACATGCATGCCTGGTATTTAAAACCCTGTGATACAAATTATACGACTCTTTAACTCAAACATGAAGTCTGGGTCTGTGTGAACCTTATTTATGTGTTTCTCTTCAAGTCTGTGGCCAGCCCACAACACTCATCTCCAACTTTCAGAAGATCCTTGGAGACAGAGAGGCTCCAGACAACACCATCCCCTGGCAGGTGCTCGTGAGTCTGAAGGTATCGAAAGGAGGAGGCATGGTGATTGGAGACCGCTGGATTATGACTGCAGCTCAAGTCCTAGATATTGATGTAAATCCAATATCAAAAGAGCAGATAAAGGTAAGTGTGCTGCTACAGGTGTTATCTGGCCCATTGCCTCCATGTTTTTGAGTTAACATTTATTTCCTCTTATGTTGTTGATTTGCAGATTTACATGGGACGTACTGACGTTAATACCCTGACGGACTCACATTTGTTTGCTGCTTCAATCCACATTCACCCTGAATACAATTTCATCAGCTCAGACTTTAACAATGATATTGCTTTGATCAAACTGCGAGACCCAATCACATTCAACTCATCCATTATGCCAATATGTTTGCCAGCAGAGGGTGCCACATACGTCACTGGCATGATGGGGTAAAGAAACAACTGAAAGTTCTCATGTCATGTTATATAATCCTTTTTATATATATATATTCATCATAACTGTCTCTTCTGCATTTTCTTTTCAGACTGGTGTCAGGATTTGGCGGAAGAGCTTCGACGCTAAACTACGCAGAGGTTCCTGTGGTGGATCAGGAGACATGCAAAAATTCATTTTCTCCCAGGAAAGATGCATCATATCTGACAAATAACATGTTTTGTGCCGGACTCCCTGAAGGTGGGAAAGACGCCTGCAGCGGTGACGGTGGAGGCCCCTTCGCCCTGAATGACAACGGGAGCTTCTGGGCTGCTGGGATTTCCAGCTGGGGGGTGGGCTGCGGATTGCCGGGAAAATATGGAGTATATACCAGAGTCGCTAATTACATAGACTGGATCAACAAGACCATGCAGGAAAACTGAAATTTACAGTTATTAATTACAATGTGATGTGAGAATGTTGATGAAATAAATCATCAACAATAAAATAAGAAGAAAGGGAACTCATCTTGCTCTTAATATATTCTTTCTGCAGTGATAATGAATATGTTGTCGCACTGCTGACTGAAAGATAAAGTCTTCTGCCTCCATTTATCCGTTGGATTCATGTTAATGTGTATTTAAAGATATTTGAATATAAAGAATTGTCTAGCGACCCCCCCCCCCCCCTCCAGTACCTCCGTGGACCCTAGGGAGATACTGCAGGGGGTAATTACTGTGAACTACTATATACTGTGAGTACTAAATACTTAATCTCTTCCAGTGCCTAGTCAGTACCACTCATATACTCTGGAACTTGTGAAACTGTTTTACTCGTCATTCTTGTAGTTCGGTTCGTCAAAGTTACTGAGACATTATTTGCCCTGCTCTTCTACAATTAATTCTTCATTCATTGATGTTTGCTAAGACAAAGAAATACATTCCATTGCAAAATATTACAAACATTAAAGGTCCATTTAAACTCCAGCTACACAGAGATGAAGTTATTGGACCTACTGTGTTATATTGGTCAACTTTTTTCTTTTTTACATACAACATAATTACAGCTTATTTAGCTGATGCTTTTGTCCAAAGCGACTTACAATAAGTACAAACAATCACGAGGTTAGAACTCCGAACTGCGAGAATCTGGCAAGTACATTAGCTTCCAATAGGTGTAATCATTTAAGTGCAGAACAACAGCTTCAAATAAGCCAAACGTGCAGCATACAGCCGTGGTGCAGTCGAAACAGGAGAGATTTCAGTCTGCAGAAGGTGTGAAGACCGTCTGCTGACCTGACATCAATGGGGAGGTCGTTCCACCATTTTGGAGCCAGGATAGCAAACAGGTTTTATTTGAGGGGTGTCTGGGTCCCACCCGCATTGAGGGAGTGGCCAGACGATTGGCTCGGCTGCCCAGGAAGAAGTGAGAGGAAAGTGAGAACAGAAAGGAGGTTATGTTGTGGCTAGAGTGCATCAACAAAAGGCAGGCAGAGAGGTAGGATGCTCCCCTTGTTATGAATAAACAAATGTTAAGTTCCTGCCATGTAGCTTGAAAACTAACCCCAATCTAGGTGAAAAGTCAGGAATTAGAAGACGAGGGACAGAAGAGGCGTGGATAAGATGTCGGCGTCATGATAAAAACTTAAACTTAAAGGAGGGGCCAAGACACTAACTACCTGAACGGGGTCTGATTGGTGAAGCAAGAACGGACCTCATGACATTTTTAATCTATATCATCTATATCATCTTTAATAAATCTTCTTATATTATAACTGAAAGTCTTTATAATTTTTGACTTTCCATCTCCTGATCTCCACAAGAAATAACCAACACTAACAAACCTCTGCACATGAATCACAACCTGCAGTCTGTCTTTATACTGTGTCCTGCCTTAGAGCCACATGCATTTCTCATTTCTAATGTTATTGATTCATTATGTGCGTCTATATTTATTGATATTATGATTGCGAATTCAGAATTGGATAATAACCCAGATTATGACGCTCAGGATTGATCAACCTCATATGTCTATAGTCATAGTCTCTCTGAATTAATTGTACTTATAATAAAAAGTTAATAGAGAAATAACAGATCATGAAAAAGAAAATATATAGCAGCCTTGTAGTGTTAATAAATTAAGATTTAAGGTGCTTTTAGGAGGATTTTGTTTGGACTTTAGAGCCACGATAGCTGTTTCCAGTTTTTATGCTAAGCTAGCTAACCAACTGTGGCGTCAGCTTAACCAAAATGTTGAAATACATCTGAGTAGTTACAAATGAATACATACATTAAATATCATATCCCACATGTTGTATAGATACAAATGTCAGACTCCTTTTTGTAATTGTTTTACATTAAACATGAAAAACCCGATCTTTGCCGAGTGATCAGCGCTTGTTTCCATAGAGACCCGTGACCCACTTCCTGCTGCGCTCTCATTGGACGATCCCGTCTGCTCACTTTCACTTTCTCTCCTCCACTGCTGCATCTTCCAAACAGCTCGTGGACTACTTCACATGTTTACTATTATATTATATTAACTTGTGTACAGTTCTGTGGTTTGAATGTGAAGAGGCTGTAAGATCCGCAGACTGTAGCGATGCAATGAGCTGTTGTTAGTTGTTGAAATCAAAAGTGAAAGTCCGCTGGTGCTTTTGTGTTGTTAGCAGTTGTTTCACTTTGTCTTATTGTACTATCAGTAAACTTTAATTTAACTCTTAATTTACAAAAACACGGAAACGGGACTACGCAATGATGATTCAAGTCATTTTGTTTGGATACTTCCTGACGTGCGTTTGTGGTAAGAGCATTTTATTTGGCATATTAATGGCGCAGCACATAAACGTATTAGTGCCAATACATTAACTTTTAATTTATTAAGCTCAGTAATACACTTTTTAGAGAAGTATTCATTTCACATTGATGTAATTGGCACTAATTATATGTAAAATAGAGACTTCCAACTGCTGATGAAGTCTAACAGCAGGTCATCTTAACATGCAAACATATGAAATGTGTCTAAAGGCAAGAAAACTATTCAACGAAAAACGTTTTGTAATAATAAATGATTGATGAATTAATATGAATTGGTTTTAAATGGAGCTCAACACAACTAAACAAACAAAACAATAAATAAAATAAAGAGATCAGAACCCTTTTTGCCAACAATTTGTTCCAAATAGTTCCAGGAAACTTTCAAGACATTATTTTGAATTAATCGATCAATAAAATAAAGTAGTCTTTTGGTATTTGTTTACCTGATTATGTTAACAATGATGATACAATTCAATGTATTGAGATTATGTTAAATGAACTTTTCATTAAGTTAGAGGTGGTTATAATCCACTATTTTAGTTCAAAGTTGTCATTCATTGCAGATGGTGAGTTAACACTTGTAAGAAACATTTGTTTCTCAGGTGACGGTGTTGTCGATGTGGTACTTTCCTGCACCCTGGTGGAGGAGGGAGTTGGAATGGGAGGAATGGGAGGTGGGGCTCTCTTCACACGCACTCCAGCCACTCTCGTCTTAAAAGATGTCGCAGTGGCTCCTGACGAATCACTTGAAACACTCACTCCGTTGTCCCGCCTTCATCCCTGGACCCAGATGGCCATCCTGTTAGAAGTCAAAGGTTCTTTACTTCCTTCTTTACGTGTAAAGTTTGCTGTAATTTCACCACAAACTGTGTTGAACTTTCTATCGTCCCTCTGTGCCAGTGTGTCATGCCCTGAGATCCCCAATGCACATGTGCTGCTCCATGTCGGACTGCAACCAGCAGGAGGTGATGTGTGAACTAAGCCGTTACTCTCCTGATGGATCCCAGGAGAGTTCAGAACCAGCTTATTTCATGGTGTCTCTCAATGTGGAGGGAGTTGAGTTCAGCACTGCGTTCATTCTGCAAACTTTGGCGGTAGAGAAGGACCAGTCGACCCTCACACAAAACAAACTGGCTCTGCCTCTTAGCAGCTCGGGAACTATTCTGACTGAGGGTGAGATCCAGAGTTTAATTTGTTCATTGAAGTTGTTTCCATTAACATCATTATTTCACCTGTTTGCTTTCTGTCCTTCAGTGATATTCCTGGTGTTTTCCCACATAAAGTCCGTATCTGCCCCTCTGAGAGGTGACGTGCTCCTCAACTGTGGCTTCAAGCAGCAGGAGATACCCGTAGCGCAGGAAGTGGCCGTTGAATGGCGACTGCAGCACAGGGGAAAAGGGTGGAAAGTGTTTGAATGAAGACAAGGCTGGATGATGCAGAAGGGAGCACAGTGGGTAAGTGCAGGCACTGGTTGTTCTGCTCTATCCAGCATCAGGAGGGATTTAAACTGAAGACGGCTTCTTGTAGCTCCGACAGCGCTGATGATGTTGAGGATGGTACATTACTGCATTCAGTCGAGTGGAAGTTCATGAATAAATAAACGCAAATTAGCTCCGAAGGCCTATTTTTAGTGGAGGACAATGTTTTCCCAATCACCTCAGGGGGTAAACAAAACATGTGGAGGGAAAGTAAAAGCATTAAAGAAATCGTATCGCTCGAAATGATCAAGATGTTACATCAAGAAATAAGTTGTTGAACCACAATACCGACTACATGGATGATGTAACTGAGTTATACACTATTTATTAGATTTTATGATCTTCGTAATTATAGTTTTTTGTTTCATCAGTTTGTGCGGTTACTTTATGAATGAACTCATCACATAAGAAATGGGTCATACACAGTTATGTAACTCGTTAGACCGCAACCTCTGGAGCTGTGTAGACGAACAGCCGTGGCTGAATGTGAGAAAACGGCACAAAGAACACACCAGTGAGCGCGGACAAGAAGAGCACAGTGTGTCCAACTAAATGCTGCAGAACAAGCAGGAAAGTGGACCTTGAGTTGAGATTGTTTTGTCAATCCCTGTTTGGTTTTCTGTCGTCAGTGCATGCAGAGAGGAGGGGCTCCAGCATGAAGGCCTCCGAGGTCGTTGGTCAAGGTAACGCCTCCGTGACTCTGACCGAGCTGAAGGTTCGGACGTGGGGACCTACATCTGTACTGTCAGTGTTGGTGCTTTCCACGCCCAGCAGGTCGTTCAACTCCACGTTGTTCGTAAGTTTAAACTTATTCTCTCAATTCAGAAGAGAAAAAAACACTGTTTTTCAATTCTTGCTCTGTTGCTCTGTGTTTCAGAACCTCCTCACATTTCACTCTCGCAGGAGAAGTTGGTGTTGAAGACGAACTCGGTCCAGACGTTGAGCTGCCACTGCACTAAGTACTACCCGCTGGATGCTCAGGTGTGTAACTAGTATGCTGTTAAATGTAGTTGGTAACCTGCCGTCTGTGTCTTCCATTTCCTGCCTCTGAACACTTAGCAAGACATTCAATCTTTAGTTATTAACTTATTGTTATATAATCTGAGGGGCCTATTTCTGCCCATTTATACAAAGTCAACCTAATAAACAAGCAGCAAAAATAACTGGATTAATAACTAGCAAGGAAAATACTAAATAAATAAATGAAGCATCTATATTAATTAAACACTCAAAATAAATACTAATAATTATTGATAAAACAAACAAACTAATAAGTAACGCCTACATTATATATGTGTTATTTGATGGATTTGTGTAAATCTCACTTTAGTTGTTGAAAGACGTGAGAGCAGCTGATTTCTTTAAATGTCTTTCTGGCTTTTCATTAGAATATTTTAAGGCAATTTTATTTATTTGTATTGTTCATTATTTTAATGTATTTGTGTCTTGAAATGTTTTACTCCCCACACTATTTTTATTTTATTTATTAAATATTATTACATTTCCATATTTTGTATTAGTCTTACATTCAGTCAGCTCTTAAGCTAATTGAATTCCACTGCTCTGTATGAAAGGTGCTTCCTAAAACAGATCTTTTTGTAACTGTGTTGGAAAGCTATATAAATAAAGTTTATTGATATTATTATGATTATACAGTTTGGTTGACTCACAGGTCATAATTCTCTGCTTTGTCCTGACTTCCAGATCGAGTGGTTATCCTTCTCTCCGACGGACACAGAGCCCACAGTGCTTCCAGATCAGGGCTCTCTCTCCAGCCATCGGCAGCACGCTGACAGGTCTTATTCCCTGTCGTCTCACCTCACTGTGCCCTCCGGTGTCTCCCCTGGGACGAAGATCACCTGCAGGGTGTCCCACCGAGCCCTGGACGCTCCTCTCTCTCTCAGTCTGGTGGTAGAACGTCCAGAAGCAGGTATTATTGTGTGGCCTTTGTTGTGTTGTTTAAAGTTACTACGAGGAACTTTGTGTGGCGGTCCCTGTGGACAAAAGCAGTAGTGTTTCCGAGCACCAGAGTGCCTTTAGAAAACCTCTCGTTCTACTGCAGCGGGGGTCTGACAGCCTGCCCCGCTCAGTCCCGGTTCTGGTTCTCGGGTGTGCTGGTTGCTCTCGGTGGCTCCTGAGATGAAGCAGTTTCTCGGGAACCTGCATTAATTGGTTGATTAAGAAAAAGTATATTGAAATAGCCACTCTTCTTGCTGTCGGTCATGTAGAGGCATCAGTATTAAAGTAAGACGGTTTCATACCCAGTTTAAAGATCCTCGTAGTAACTTAAACTCTGTTTTTAAAGGAGCAGTTTGACCATTTGGGAAAAGCGCTTCGTTGCCGAGAGTTAGCTCAGAAGATCTATCCCACTCTCGTGTCTGTATGGTCCTTTTTCACTGATAGAAATGCAAAAAATGCAGTTTTCATGTTGTACTTTGTGCTTAATGTATGAAACCTGCTCTGTGTCTGTTTCTCTCCAGGCTCCTACGGGTGGGTTCTGGGATTCCTGATCATCACTGTGCTTTTCTTCTACCAGGTCATGAGATAACTTTGTAGGCAGATAATCTGGATTTTAAACTGAGAGACTTCCTTTGTGTCATCTGTGAGTCTGTAAATTACTACTGATGAGAAGCCATCACTGGTTCTGTTAACTCTTCTTGGCTTCACCTGAACACAAAGGTGCACTTTGGGTGAAATAACTTCATTTGAATATCTAACTGTATAATTCATTTGCTTTATACGTTTGCTGTATTGTTGTTTGGTGTTTACTGTGAGGTTGCAGTAAACACATCTGGAGTGTGTGTTTCTGTAGCCTGCAACATATTAAATCTTAAATCCCAAACTATACTTTCGTGCAAAGTTCACACTTAAATTACACAAAGAAGTTTTGTTATTTCTCCCACACTGACTTGTGTTTTGCATGTCGAGAGCTGTGGGAAACACAACGTACTCAGCATTTACTCTCGTTACTTTCTGCAGTTTGCAGTAAGCTTGCATGTGAGCCACTCCGCTTCTCCAAATGTTATATTACTGGTCCTCACACATTTTATTTGAAAGCAAATGAACATTTAAGTAAGGTATGTGTTTTTTATGCTGTTGCCCATAAAAGTCAAGAAGAGCAGCTTTGGGAAAACACGAGGCATTAACACATAAACATACAATAAGACTGGATTAAGTTATTAAATGCTATTTGGGTTATTGAGCTTCCTGTCTGCCTCAACTGGATGAAGAGAAAGATAAGAGTAGTCAGCTCACAGTTGCTCTGAAGGAGGCTGAGCAGCAGCTGAAGATCAGATATCTCCAGTGGCTGGAGGAGAAGTCTTCCCTCCTTCAGGCTGCTTTAGACTTTCTAAAGCCTGAAGCACTTTCTGTGGCCTGAAGGAAGGAATACTTATCCTGCAGCCACTCCTGCTCCTTCTCCTGTAGATTCTGCTTTAGACATCAGGCCACAGAAAGTCTAAAGCCGAATCTGAAAGGAGAAGGAGCAGGAGTGGCTGGAGGAGGAACGACGAGGGAGGAGGATGCACGCCGAATGACGAGGGAGTTCTCAGCAGAGAACTTGTAACCTCCCCCTCTCTCTGAGCTGCCGGTCGTTACGGTGCACACTGTGTTTGAATATGTGACTCATTGTAAACACGACTGTCAGAAACAACACAGAACCTTAAAGCTCTCACGGAGCGTAACGAGGGAGCTCTGGATGTTCGGCGCTTTGTTCTGTTACCTTTTATGTGTTTGTTTCTATGTTGTTGTGCGTGATAATGACATTGTGATAAGTGTTTGTGACTCAATATCGGTACATTGTTTTGCATAACGTCTGGAAACCGAAGCTCTACTTTGTAATAAGAAAGCTGGAGCATCACTTAGTGGATTGTGGAAAAACAACAGCTCAATATGTGAAGAGAACATTTCAAAGGTCAGCACTCAGTTCTGTTGATGATTTATTTATTGGCATCAGCAAAAGTGGTAAGCATGCATTTGTTTTCGCAAATCCAGTTGCATCATCTTACTGCATTTTCCGGTTGTAAATCACAAAACATGTTCTCATATCTCATGTGGTAATAACCTAATAATATTGTTGCACAATATCATCAGATAGTTATAACTAGCTGCTACAATTATGCATCTTCATTCGGTCCGAAGAGAGGAACATTAACTTTTCTTTTATGTCCAATGACCCCCGAAAAACCTGAAGAATTTATAAACACATCTTCAGGAGCATAATCTGACATAAGTGTACTATTGTTCAATCCATACAATACTACATGTTTTAACAGATCACTATAGTAGCAGTTGTTTGCAGTCTCAGAATATAATTCTTCTCTCAAAAGCAACTCAAATTAATCGAATTTAGCAAACTCTTGAGCATCATTGCATTGCATAAGCAGTAATTATCAGATCAGAAAGACATTATACACAGGTCGTTTAAACCACTAACAAAAGAAATGTACAATCGGCAGTTAGATTAGAAATGGCAGATACACAGATCACACAAATAGGCAAAACTATGGACACGGTTTGCCATGCAAGTTAGAAACAAACACCTCATTTTGCATTTACTGCAGGGGAGTCTGTTTTTATGTGAGGGGGGGGGGGAGGGTGGATCTGGGTTTCTAAATAATGTCCTTTCCCCCATTATCCTGCTTTTTGAAGGTCAACTTAAACAAAAATGTTTTTTTTTTCTGCACAACTTCCAAACAAGTTGTCGTTTTGTACCAGTTTTATTTTTAATGTGACACGACACATTCATCTGTCTGTGGCTGTGTCCATGTCAGAGTTAAGAGACCTTCCTCGTGCTCATGTGTACAGCAGATTGTCTGTTAGTGGCTGCTGCGCGTATCACTACGCCACGTAGAATAACACGACTATTCCTCCACCTGTGGTACAACAACCGGGGTGAAATGAAGCACAACTACTTCTTCAATAATTGCTTATCAGTCCAGAATTTGAAATCCTAAAGTTTTTGTTTTTTTTGGGGGGGGGGGAATGCTCACTACATTTCCCAGAATCCCTTCTTCCGTTCCTTATACTCTCAGTCTCTTTTTCACATTTTTTTTCTCTCATTGTCGTTACTGAACGTTGCAGAAAGTTTGGCAGGAAAGGAAAGGAAAAAGTTACTAATAAAACCCTATCAGCTAAACTCAGAAAAAAGCTAATGGCTACAATGCTTTGGATCACAAATACACACACACACACACACACAAACACACGCACGTACAACAAAAATGTTTCTAATCTTAATCTAAAATGACCTTGTGTTAGTAAGTAGCAATAATGGTAGAAGTTGTGAGAGAAGCAGTGTGTTAGTTAGGCAAGTCAGTTTCAACTTACAAATGTAGGACTCTCAAAAAAGGTAATATGAAGAAGCTTTGGCGTATCTGGGGAGGAAGGGACTGCAAACTCTTGTTCAATCTCACCATCTGCACGCTCCCCCCTCTCACAGCCCCGTTCAGAGGACTGAGCCCCGTGTGTTCCCGTGTCACAAGAATTTTCTCTCTCCCTCCTTCCATTTTCCTTTCTTCCATCCACTCCGCCCGCTGCGTCCTTCAATAATACATGAGGTGCAGAGACAGGACACCAAAGCAGTGGAAGAAAGCAACAAGAAGGGAGGGAGAGGGGGGGGCGCAGAGCGGAGACACCTATAAACACTACTGTCACGTATAAGTGCGAGATGGTTTGATGGAAGACTGTGAAGAGAGGACGGATAAAAGGGGAGGAGTGGCGCTTGGGTATCTTTTTATTTTTTTCTCTTTCCCTCTCATATCTTTCTCAAGTCCATATCCATCGGTACTGATGGGCAGAGCTCAGTAGAAGAAGTACACTGCGAAGGAAGGAGAGAGGGAGGGGAAGTCATTAGTCTAATGGATGTGGCAGTACATCACGTATACAGCTGAGCTCTCCTTACAGGTTTGTTTTCAATAAAGAAATCTATATTATAACATTTACTGTAATTCAAAGTCAAGAATAATGGACAATCAGAGCAGAAGCACACCAGCCATGGGCTTGTTAGTGCGGAAATACTAGCATGTTGGTGCTGTCACTGTATCTTATATATATATATATATATATATATATGTATATATATCTAGTGTACTACATCTAGTATTTATTCTGACACACTAACACCATATGAGCCTTTTCTTCCCACATGTCCTCTGCTGCTGAGACACTTAATGATCATTTGCTTTTTTAATAATCTTATCTGTTTATAAATCAATATGTGTATTAGTATCAACATGCCACTTACAGAATAGTATTCCAACCACAATGACTCCGATGACACCCATCATGATCATCATCTGAAAGGACAAAACTTTTACTATAAAGGAATTTCAGTTTTCAATGCCTGAAAACTGAAAAGAAACACATCCGAACTATAAAACGAAACATTTAATCCACTCGAGTCTGCAGGGAAAACTGTACAATAACAGACTTTATTTCCCTCAAAGCATCTGCTCAGTGTCCCACAGCAGCTCATTAACACATCAGTGTGTGGAGAGCAGGATCCCCGGAACAGACAGTGTGTGTTCGCCTCAGTGCACCTCAGCATGAACAGTTCTGAGGACCTTACTCGCACTACTAGCTCTGTATACATACTATCTCTATGCACCACATACACTAAGGCATATTATTAATTCAGACTGGCATCACATTGATTTCAGTAACAACAATATGTTTAATGTGCCCACCTTGCAGTTCTTCCACCAGTACTTGTTCTTTAGCTGAGCGGCGCAGCTTTCAAACTGAGAGGCTCCGGCTTGGAGAGCATCCGCTCTGTCATCCAGCTCTGAAAGCTTCTGGTCCCTTTCCAAAACCTTGTCCACATTCACCCGCATGATGTCCACCACCTAACCCACCGCGGAGAGGATGAGACAGCATTTGGCAGCGGTTTGTGAGGAGAGACAGAGAGGATGACAAGCGTGGTTAAAGGACACGAAGCTAAATTATTGTATATTAATAAGACCAGGCCTTTCCACAGAACACAGGAGCAACAACAAAGCCGTTGTTCATGCTTGTTTGTCTCTGGTCCACTATAAGCACAGTGCATACACAGTCCAGATATTTCATATTTAAACTGCTTTATTATTGATGCATTGCATGTAACGTCAAACTCTGGCCTGGTCCAGCTCACCTCCTCCACTTGGGCCTGTGTCTGCTGTAGCCTGCGGTTGCTGGAGGTGTTGGGTGGGCCGGGAGGAACGCCGCCTGGGGCTCCATCTGCTCCGGGGGCTCCTGGAGCACCGGGGGCGGCAGCAGCATCTGGGGCGGACCTGAGAAGAAGCACGAGGAAGAGGAACTGAAGTTGGAGTAAAGGGGACACTTTGGTATTCTGACGACTGATGCATATAATAAGGAAAATCCTGACAAAAAGATTCTGAGGTAAAGGAGGACATTAAGATAATCTGCCAGCTGTGGAGGAGGGATACTGACACCACAGAGCTAAAGGAGAAAACTGCATAGTATGCACGGGAGAATGGAGATGCACGGTGAGGAATGCAGAAAATAGGATGGAAGGGGTTAGGGATTTCAAAGGTGCAATGGGATGAAACAGCCTACAGGCCACAGATGGGAATAAACAGAAGGTCCCGGCTGAATGATAAATTCTGGTGATGGATTACAGAGGTGGGACAGTGAAGGAAAACTGGAGAGGGATGCGTACAGAAAGGGTTAATAAAGCAGGGGGGAGAGGAGGTACTGGAGGTTTGAAACTGAGCACTGCCTCAACATGATGGGCAGTTTAATACAATTCGCAGTGACTGCAGGACAACAGATTAATTCAGCAGACAAGCAACAAGAATGTCGTCATGACCGTCATTCATTTGACATGAGCAGGTGATGGTGGTGACCTCAAACCCTCTGACCCGCGAGATGCTGTGTAACACATCTATTTTCTTTTTCAATCTGTAGTGTCAAATTATCCTTTAAAAAAACCCTCTCAATTGAACTCTACCCAAGGCTTTACAGTGGCAGCATCCAACCCCTGAATACATAATTTAGTGATGGTGTGACGGAAAATTTCACTTGCGTCAGCAGAATCCATCAAGCTGAAAGAAATCAGTTTCCGACCCACAGCAGGGGGAAACATACACGGACATAAGCTGGTTTGAGTTTACATATTTAACCAGAGCATCTCGAGAGATATGTTTTAAAGTTAGTGTTGGGAAAAGAGCGCAGCAGAAAAGCCGCATTAATACTCACATCTTCTATGCAGCTGTTTGAACTGACTCACGGGCAGCGGAGGAGGGGTGAGGGCTGTGAGGTGGAGAGGGAGGGTCTGAAGTACAACACGAGAAGAAGAAGAGGAAGAAGAAGAAGAAGAAGAAGGAGAAGAAGAAGCAAAAACAGCAAGATCACAGGGAAAAAAAAACAAGACAAGAATTCTCGGAACTGGTCCAAACGAAAGTCAAAATGTTCAATTAGCAAAGCGAGTAAGTGCCGCGCGGACAGTAAACAGAGGCGGAGGGTCTTTGCGCAGTGGAGCCGATCTTCTAGCGATGCATTTATACTGCAAGTCAAAGTACCGCAATATACCGAGACACGTAAACGGGCCGGGCGAGGATTCACTGTGTGACTGGACTGGCGAGCAGGAAGTGAAGCGGAGCGATGCGAGCTCAAGAGAAAAGTACTTCTAAATTATAATCCATTTAAGAGAAATCCACGGAGGTTTATATTCCTGCAGGGCTGCATGCAGCTCCTCCGAGTGATGCCGAGTCTTTGCAGAGCTGCTCCTGGATGCTGAGAGGCAGCGCTGATTGGCTGTGCTGGTTGTTGAGTTGCCTCTTCTAAAAAGCTACTGGCAAAATGCGTGCAATTTCAAAATTAAAGGAAGAAAAGTCCAGTCATGAGAAATCAGTTGTCTCTCTTTGATTGTTGTCACCCCCTACCTCTCTGTCTCACGTTCTCCCTGCGCGGACGGATGTGCGTCTTGTGTGAAGTGCGGTAGTTTCGGCTGTGTGTAGGCTACTGCAATAATGCGTCTCTCCTCCTGCTCCACTTGGACTCGTAACGACAGTGCGGTACCCCCCCTCCCTCCCCTCCTCGCTCTCCCCTCACACTTTGCAGTACTGCAGCTCTCTTTGTCGGATAGGGCGGCAGGACGACACTGCGGTACAGGGGAAGCCTACAGAGTGCAGTGGCGTGTCCACACTTTTAACACTGGGGTGCCTTGTGCAATCGCCCTTCTTTAATGCATGTATATATACTTTTCTTAGTTTTTGTTATTATATTACATTTTTATATACGTATTTTATATTTATTATTTATTGGAGACTCCCAGGGAAAGATTTTCACAATTAACCTACCGGAGTGACAATAAACTCCTTGAATCATCTTCAATCTGGAATAGCATTAACACTTCTCATATCTACATTAATTGCTACAGTTCCTTTTATTCCAGTGTTTGAAATGCAATTTAATAGATAGCTATGAAATGAAACATAGCTACAAATCACAACACAACAGACTGGCAGCGTGCAAATGTAAAATAAAGATTTCACTTTACTTTAAGTCCTCAAAATGAAATTGTACTTACGAAAGTATGCTACAGTACATATAAGAGCAAACAACTGGCTAGTGTTTTTATGATTTCACAAACTTCCAGCCATGTTTCAATTAGAACATACAGTAACAAATAAATAAATAAATATATATAGGCTCTTTATGTATGTATATATATATATATATATATATATATATATATATATATATATATATATATATATATATATATATATATATATAAATGGAATTCATGAATTATTATTATTAATTATTTCCTTTAGAACATACAGTAAACATAAAATATAACAAAATAACATATATTTTCCTTTTCTTTTTTACTGTATGTTCTAAAGGAAATAATTAAAAATAATAATAATTCATGAATTCCATTTATTTATATATATATATATATATATATTATTTTCTTTACTGTATGTTCTAAAGGAAATAATTAAAAATAATAATAATTCATGAATTCCATTTATATATATATATATTATTTTCTTTACTGTATGTTCTAATTTAATAGCACCAACATAGTATTTGTATTTCTGCCCTAACAAGCCCATATCTGATCTGCTCTGATTGTCAGTAAGTAATGATTTATTTACCAATTCTTTATTAAAAACTAATCTGTATTTATTTAGAAAATCATGTTGTTTGCTGATGTTTTGTGTCCCCATCAATTGCAGATGTCAGAGTGGGACATTCTTTTAAAACAGTGTTCAATCCAAACATTTGCATGTTTTAATTTAGAATTGTTTGAGTTTTATCAGTACTTATATATATTTTACATTTGGTTTTTATTTCTGCTTTATACTTTGTGTTTTTACGGAGTAACTATTCTTTTTAGGATTTGTCTTGTTGTGTTGCATGTTATGGACTGAGAATCAACACGATGAGCGACAGCTGTGATTAATTGGAACACGCCCCCCGCAGCTCAGGATTGGCTGACGCAGGACAGCGTGCTTTTAAGTGTGACGTAAGACAGGTGCGGAGAGCACAGGGAAGCGCGAGCTGAGGCCACTGGGGGGGGGGAAGCTGGAGACGAGCAGCACGTGACGCGGAGGCGGAAAGACTTTCAACGCATGTTATGAGCGAAGTGACGTTAAAGGAAAGTGACCAAGCGAACCAAACACATGTGTGTGTGAGAGTGTGTGAGAGTGTGTGTGACCAGAACTAACGGCGCTTTCTTTCTCCCGCAGCGGCCGGTGCAGTCATGTGGAGGCAGCTGGACATAAGCCCCCCCTCCACATTAAATGTAATACTCTAATTCCTGGTATATTGACTGTCCAGTTTAAAGGAAAGTCATTGTGTTTTTGGACTCTGTGCACATTGTGGTTAATTTATTTAAAGAGTAATCCTGTTAAATGTTAGAAACGTAAGTCTATATATATATATATATATATATATATATATATATATAGATATATATATATATATATATATATATATATATATATATATATATATATATATATATATATATATATATATATATATATATATATATATATATATATATATATATATATATATATATATATATATATATATATATATATATATATATATATATATATATTTCTATATATATATATTTCGTTTGACAAGCGTTTTTATTGGCTTCACACTAACTACTCATTGATGATGGTAAATAACCCACTAAGTAAATTTAAGTACTTTTCATCAAAGATTTACTTCCATTTAATTCAGCTTACTTCAACTGGCTTGTTAAACAAACTCAAAGATTAAATTCACTCCAGGAGGAGAAGCAGCACATCTTTGTTTGAGTTGAATGTTTGGTCGGATTTGTAACCTTAAGTTCTTCGACCAGATAGTTTCTAGTTTAACATTAAAATGTTGCCAATTTAAGAACATTTTAAACGTGCAAAGTTCTCAAGTCTGAAAGTATTGTCTGGACACACCTCCTATAGTGCATTGAGGGACTCTTAATATAGTCCATGGGGTTGCATGCAACGTACAACAATAATTATAAGGAACGAGATCACGGGTACAAGCGGCCGAAATGTGTTTCCTCAGACGGGTGGCGTCTCCCTTAGAGATAGGGTGAGAAGCTCAGCCATCAGGAGAGACTCTGAGTAGAGCCGCTGCTGCTTTACGTTGAGGTGGTTCATCTAGTAAGGAGCCACCTGGCCGCCTCCCTAGGGAGGTGTTCCAGGTACAGCTGGGAGGAGACCCCGGGGAAGACCCAGGACTCTGTGGAGAGATTATATCTCCTCACTGGGAACACCTCGGGACCCCCCAGGCGGAGCAGGAGGATGTGGCCCGGAGAAGGGAAGATTGGGGTTCCTTACTTGCTGCCCGACCCCGGATAAGCGGTAGACGATGGATGAAGTTCCTCCAGCAAAGACCTCCAGCTGACTCCTTGTGTATTATTTACCTTTGCAATTGTTTGATCCTAGTTGCGCCTACGACCTCTTCTCCATTTTGTTTCAACTCTCATGAGAAGTAACGTCTGCATTAAAGAACGGGAACAGCCTGAACACATGAGCATCTTCAGGGAAGTGTCACAAATGAACTGTGGCCAAAACTAAAAGGAAACTCTCGTCTATACATTTTGTAGTTGTGATCTTTGTTTTAAATTAAAGCATTTACTTTTATTTTTTATAAATTAACTAACTTGTAGCAGGTTTAACATCTTCCAGGAAGAGCAGCCTATTGATGCCCATGTTTGAAGAATAAAATGTCTGCCGTTCACTTCCTGTTACGTGTGCATAGAGGAAATACCAATAAATGCATAACTTGCTTTGATAGTCTAACTTTAAAATAAGCTCATTATCAACTTAATTTATTCATTCTTTTATTGGTTCATCCTGAGCTCCAGTGCTGACCTTTGACCTCTGGCTTCAACACAATCGTGGTATTTGTCAAACTACAGAACAAAAGCAACACACTAGTTGCCGTCCGACAGCAGACGGCGTTTGTAGGGAATAAAACGAGTCCATTTTCAGGCTTTTATATCGTGTATTCTGTGTTTGACAGCAAAATCATTAATAAACAAGTACAGGAAATATGCTGCTCTGGAACACACGTTCTCTTCACATGAATATAACTTAGAAAAAATGTCAACAGCACGACGTCACACCGACTGTTCTTCTTGGCTGGTCAGATGCATTTGCCAGCATGGTTTGTTTAACGGTATTTGCCGTAGCGGTTATATCGCTTGTAGAGGAAGCTTATCCTCTTCTCCAAGTTGTGTTTGTTTAGCGTCAGCATTCGGTCTCCCACCATCTTCTTCTTTCTCGTGAGACGCTGCAGTTCGTTGCCATTGAAAGCCTTCACCCAGCATGGAGCAATGATGACGTCTTTGGGGTGAGCTTTAAATTCTCCTGCAGACACAGATCAGTAAATACAGGAAGGCAGCATCTGAGCATCATTTATTGTATATACTATTCATCTTTTCAAAACTCAATTTATTAAGTCTAGTAACTGAAATCATGACGCAGGACTTTAGTTCTCCCCTAAAAGCAATCGGTTAACTCATCACATGAGAAACATTTGAATTCATTAAGCATAGTAGCCTGTTTAATTACGAGCTGAGACATTAAAAAAATATATAAACAAACTAATTCCAGTCTCAAATGGTTGAGGACACTTACCTAAGATGCCTATGTTATCATAAACTCCAAACATACTCCTCTTCTCAGTCCACCTGTCCACCTTCTTCAGCTGAGGGATGCAATGCATCCTGATCTGACAGCATGCCCCTGAAGAAAGCACAGTTTCATATCAGTATTCAGTGCTTTAATGTGCACATCAATTAACAAAAGGCACGCACTGAAAGCATACAAAGTAATATTATAGCTGCAGAACAGACACAAAAACAAACTTAAGCTACACATTAGCCTCAGTCACAGCACTCACCAGTAGAAATGGTCCTGGCTGTCTGACAGAAGGACGCTCCAGCTTTCAGTAACCCCCCCAGTACAGACATGATTTCTACAAAAAACACAATAATATCAACTTCACATGAAAGGTACTCCGTGTACTCGGGTAAAGTGGCCATTCGGCGCTTATTAGCTATGTTTTAAACGTTTCTATCAAACACAACGTTATCTTTTCAAGTACCTTTACATTGACCCTTAGCTTTAGCTTTAGCTAGCACAGTTAGCACAGTTAGCACAGTTAGCTACATTACCAGTTTCAACGCCCAGCTGAGATCTTCTGCCTCCTAAATGTTTAATTATTAACACAACGAAGCATACATTAAAGCCGTAAATGGAGATAAAAAACACTTGCAAATAGATGTTATTGAGGCTTCAACATGCTCTTA
Source organism: Cottoperca gobio (assembly GCF_900634415.1). Classification (NCBI taxonomy): domain Eukaryota; kingdom Metazoa; phylum Chordata; class Actinopteri; order Perciformes; family Bovichtidae; genus Cottoperca; species Cottoperca gobio. The sequence goes on along the minus strand of NW_021166943.1, from coordinate 14,191 downwards.
GTGGCCGCCTCCATCTTACTCTGTGTCCCACAATGCACAGCGCCGGCACCGTATTACCGGTAGAGCAGCGCACAGACAATCGTTGCACGGTCTCTGCACCTTTTCTTTCCCCCAGTAGAGGGAGGTGTCGGTACAGGAGGGGAACATCCATCGATAGACATTTACTACACGGGAATGTAATAAAAATGAGCGTGGTTAATTCTTTAAATTAAAAAAGCCAAACACATAAATTAAGAAATAAAAAAGATGTCTAATTTACCTCACACAGAATAAGTCTTTGTGGGATATATGCAGGGGAGTAGGAGCCACGTGTAATAATCATTTTAAAAATCATTATCAGACCAAATAAAACAGTTGAGGGAGGCAAGGGTGTCCAAAACGATTGTGATTATTCCCGCAAACCCCACATTTATCCCCAAAGAGGGTTGATTATAATTATTAATGGGCAGTGGGTGTGTGAACATGTGTTGTGTGGATGTTGTTGTGCTGTAAAATAAACCACCACACAGTGTGGGATGATTCCTGCAAGTAGATTAAATATGTTTACCAATACAGTTTTCTCGTGTGTGACAGAAAGGGAATGAGAAGACAGAGGCTAAATATGTCTCTATGTTTGTGTATGTAGTAATATATAAATAATATACAACAACATACAAATATTGCCATTGTGTAGCGTTAGGAGGAAAAAGTATTTTATTTTTATATATTTGAGTTTTCCTGTCAATAAATACAGAAATAAATTATTAAAAGAATAAATACATGGATACATAAATAAATAGATGAATAAATGTTTAAATAAATATGGTAACAAACAGATAAATGCATAAATAAATAAAAGGTAGGAGGTCCTCACCTCTCTCTAAAGCATGTTCAGTCAATAAGTATGTCATGTCATGAAAACGTCATACAAAACCCATAGTATAGTATATATATACTATACTATACCACCTTTCATATGACTTATATATATATACACATTATATATATATATATATATATATATATATATATATATATATATATATATATATATATATATATAAGTCATATGAAAGGTCATGCACAGTTGAAAAGGTGCTTTTGGTAACACTGGCACATGTACAGTGATGTTCAATGTGCAAAACCTCAATGGAGAAGATAACCAATCAAAAGCCTTTAAAGTCAGTACATTTATTTATCCATTGATTAGTTGAGCACAGAAAGTAAAGATTCAAAAGCTCTATGAAACTGCAGTCAAGTGTCAAATATCCAACAGTTCAAGCTTTTAGGTACCTGCTCAGGTGTTTTGTGAACATGGGTTCGATTCCCCTGGAGAAGTCAATACAAGTTCATGACCAACACCCAAGTGAAGATTCAAAACTTCTATAAAGAACTTCCAAGTGTCCATATCCAAGTGTCACAAAGCTCAAGGTGTTAGGTGCCTGCTCGGGTATCATGAATATATGGGTTCAAGTCCCCTGGAAAGTAGATGAGTTTTGATGTCCAACACCCAAAGTGAAGATCTGAAAGCTGTATGAATCTGTCACAAGGCGTCTCAGGTCGATTTGCTCAACCTGTCGGGACATGTGTTCAAGTCCTGAGTTAAGCCACCCAAAGTGAAGATTCAAAACCTTTACTGAGAAGCCAACTCTGGTTATCGGTAGCTCAATTTTGAGATACGTTCATTTTGAGACACCAGCGACGACAGTCACGTGCATTCCGGGGGCCAGAGCGGGCGACATAGAAGCACATTTGAAACTGCTGGCTAAGGCTAAACGTAAATACAGTAAGATTGTTATTCACGTCGGCGGTAATGACACGCGATTGCGTCAATCGGAGTGTACTAAAGTTAATGTGGAGTCGGTGTGTACATTTGCCAAAACAATGTCGGACTCCGTAGTTTTCTCTGGTCCTCTGCCAAATCTTTTGAATGATGACATGTTTAGCCGCATGTCATCATTCCATCGCTGGCTCTCACGGTGGTGTCCAGATAATGATGTGGGCTTCGTAGACAATTGGCGGACTTTCTGGGGAAGGCCTGGTCTGATTAGGAGTGACGGCATCCATCCTACTTTGGCTGGAGCAGATCTCATATCCAATAATATTACACAGTCTATTAGTGGACCTAATCCATGACAACCCAGAGTTGAGACCAGGACAAAGAGTTGCAGTCTTACACACTTCTCTGTGCTTCTTTCCGGGCAGTCACCCACTCAAATCCCCATAGTGACTGTGTCTGCCCCACGACCACTGAAACTAATCAAGTCTATGGTTAACAGAAGAGGAGTTATACATGAAAACCTAATTAAAATAAACACCACCACTGCAAAAGTGCAACTAAATCAAAAAATTAAATGTGGGCTCTTAAACATCAGATCTTTATCAACGAAAGCTGGATTGGTAAATGATTTAATATCAGATAATAAGATTGATTTATTTTGTCTCACTGAAACCTGGCTGAGACATGAAGAATATGTCAGTCTAAATGAATCTACTCCACCTGGTCATATTAATACTCACATTCCTCGAGGTACTGGCCGAGGAGGTGGAGTTGGGGCCATATTTGACTCAAACCTCTTGATCAATCCTAAGCCTAAACTAAAATATAACTCTTTTGAAAGCCTTGTTCTTACGCTCTCAAACCCAACATTGAAAACAATAAAGCCAGTTGTATTTGTTACTGTGTACCGCCCTCCTGGTCCGTACTCTGAATTTCTATCTGAATTCTCAGAATTTTTATCAAATTTAGTCCTTAAAACAGATAAAGTAATTATTGTAGGTGACTTTAATATTCATGTGGATGTTGATAGTGACAGCCTTAATAATGCATTTATCTCAATATTAGATTCAATTGGGTTCAGTCAAAATGTACATGAACCAACTCACTGTTTAAACCACACTCTGGACCTTGTTCTGGGATATGGTGTTGAAATTGAAAGTTTATCAGTGTGTCCACATAATCCTCTTTTATCAGACCATTTTTTAATAACTTTTGAAGTCCTGTTACTGGACTACAAGCCAGTAGGCAAAATATCCTACGCTCGATGTTTATCTGAAAGTGCTGTGACTAAATTTAAGGAAGTGATTCCATCAGCACTTGATTCAATACCAGGACTCAATATCAATATAACAGAGGACTCCAATGCTAACTTTAGCCCCTCCCAAATTAATCATCTTGTTGATAGCGCTGCAGCCTCACTGCGAATAACACTCGACTCTGTCGCTCCTCTTAAGAAGAAGATCATAAAACAGAAAAAGAAAGCTCCGGCTTAATTTACAAATCCTCAAACTAAAACAAAAGTCGAGAAATCTTGAAAGTAAATGGCGTTCCACTAAATTGGAAGAATCTCGTTTAGTCTGGTTAGATCATCTTAAAACGTATAAGAAGGCTCTCCGTAATGCCAGAGCAGCTTATTACTCTTCCTTAATAGAAGAAAATAAGAACAACCCCAGGTTTCTTTTCAGCACTGTAGCCAGGCTGACAGAGAGCCACAGCTCTACAGAGCCTTCTGTTCCTATATCTCTCAGTAGTGACGACTTTATGAGTTTCTTTAACGATAAAATTATAATTATTAGAGACAAAATTAATCTCCTCCTGACCTCAATTGGTAATGACTTAACTTCAACTGCCGGAATTTTAAAAACATCTGTAACTCCTGAAATATATCTAGACTGTTTTACTCCAATCAACCTTAACCAACTAACTTCAACAATCTCATCGTCTAAACCATCAACCTGTCTTTTAGACCCGATTCCAACTAAACTGTTTAAAGAAGTTTTACCCTTAATTAACACTTCGTTGTTAAATATGATCAACCTGTCTTTATTATCTGGCTACGTACCAAAATCCTTTAAAGTAGCTGTAATAAAACCACTTCTTAAAAAGCCTGGTCTTGATCCAGAGATTTTAGCCAACTATAGGCCGATATCTAACCTTCCCTTTCTCGCTAAAATCCTTGAGAAAGCAGTCGCAAAACGTCGTGTGACTTTTTACATAATAATAGTTTATTTGAGGTTTTTCAATCTGGATTTAGAGTTCATCATAGCACAGAGACGGCACTGGTGAAAGTTACCAATGACCTTCTATTGGCTTCAGACAAAGGACTCGTCTCTGTTCTTGTCTTGTTAGACCTCAGTGCTGCTTTCGACACTGTTGATCAGGACATTCTACTACAGAGACTGGAACATTGTGTTGGCATAAGAGGAACCGCACTAAGCTGGTTCAAGTCCTATTTATCTGAGCGATCTCAATTTGTACTTGTTAACGATAAATCCTCCATGACAGCCAAAGTCAGTCTCGGAGTTCCGCAGGGTTCTGTACTTGGACCGATTCTATTCACCTTATATATGCTTCCTTTGGGCAATATTATAAGGAACCACTCTATAAACTTTCATTGTTATGCGGATGATACCCAATTATATCTATCAATTAAACCAGATGAAACCAATCAATTGGCTAAACTTCAAGCATGCCTTAAGGACATAAAAACTTGGATGTCTAGCAACTTTTTGATGTTAAACACAGACAAAACTGAAGTTATTATACTTGGCCCTAAACGCCTCCGAAACGCATTTTCTAATGACATAGAAGCTCTGGATGGCATTAACTTGGCCTCCAGCACCACCGTAAGGAATCTTGGCGTCATCTTTGATCAAGATCTGTCGTTTAACTCCCACATAAAACAAATCTCAAGGACTGCCTTCTTTCATCTACGTAACATTGCAAAAATAAGACACATCCTGTCTCAAAATGATGCAGAAAAACTAGTCCATGCATTTGTTACTTCAAGGCTGGATTACTGCAACTCATTGTTATCAGGTTGTCCAAAAAAGTCGGTTAAGACTCTTCAGTTGATCCAAAATGCAGCGGCACGTGTATTGACTAGAACAAGGAAATGGGATCATATTACTCCTGTATTAGCTGCTCTGCACTGGCTCCCGGTAAAATACAGAATAGAATTCAAAATCCTTCTCCTGACTTACAAATCAATTAAAGGTCAGGCTCCAGCATATCTTAAAGATCTCATAGTACCTTATAAACCAACTAGAGCATTACGCTCCCAGACTGCAGGGTTACTTGTGGTTCCTAGAGTCTCTAAGAGTACAATGGGAGCCAGAGCCTTCAGCTATCAAGCTCCTCTCCAGTGGAACCAGCTTCCAGTTTGTGTTCGGGAGGCAGACACACTCTCCACATTTAAGAGTAGGCTAAAGACTTTCCTTTTTGATAAAGCTTATAGTTAGGGCTGGCTTAGGTTTGCCCTGGATCAGCCCCTAGTTATGCTGCTATAGGCTTAGACTGCCGGGGGACACCTCCCTGCTCTCTTCCTTCTCTCCCTCTCTCTTCTTCTCCCTCTCTTCTTCTCCCTCTCTATCTGTATGCATTTATGTAAATGTATGTTACTAACTCACCATCCGGGGTATCATCCCCGGAGTGTCTGTCTCTCATGTGGCAGGTTGCCACTGATAAAGTTTACGTCAGGATCATGAATCGTGACAGCACCTGCTGACCTGGTCCTGCTGGACACCGGGAAGCCTTTTTGACATTTTCCTGGATTCATCCAAACTTTCTATTTCTTTTTTTTTTTCCAACACAACATAATTTCTGTCAAATGTTGTATTTGTACTATGTTGTTTATCCTGTACACACGACATCTATTGCACGTCTGTCCGTCCTGGGAGAGGGATCCCTCCTCAGTTGCTCTCCCTGAGGTTTCTTCCATTTTTTCCCCTTTAATTTTGGGGTTTCTTTTAGGAAGTTTTTCCTTGTGCGATGCGAGGGTCTAAGGACAGAGGATGTTGTAACCTGTACAGTCTGTAAAGCACACTGAGACAAATGTATAATTTGTGATATTGGGCTATACAAATAAATTTGATTTGATTTGATTTGATTTGATTTGATTTGATTTATCAAGCAGAGGCCAGATGTCTCTGTTATATTAGCTCAATGGGTTAGGAACCTGCACAGGTGTTTTGAGAACATGGGTTCGATTCCCCAGTAAAGTCAATGAACTTTGGAGTCCAACACCCAAAGTGGAGTTTATAAAGCTCTATAAAGCACTTCTCCTTTATATGAAATTCTATATTTTTTATATGTCTACAATACAATTACATTTTTCATGACAAACTCTCAGATTACTTTTTACGTTACTTATTTGTACAACATAGCGTTCTATACTAGGGCTTCTGCTTTAGACATTAAAGACACAGAAATAAATATATATGGAGTCGCACTAAATATATATATTTATCCTGTTTAATAATCAATTTTATAAGTTTAACAAGTCAGCTGGCTTTACAGCCGTTCTTTTGAATACTTTTTTTATTGCTTTTGTGAATTTTAAACGTGTGTGTTTTGTGTTTCCGTAGTCTGCAGGCTGTTCAACTGACTGTGCATTTTACATATTAAACAGTAAAGCTGCATTATTGAGGCTTTTTAACGGATCATCTGCATGTTGTCACTTAAAACTCGTACACTTTAAGAAGATCCCTCAAGGTGTAACATTTTACAACTTTCAGTTGTTTTTAAAGTGTTATCTTATATCTTAAAATGTATAAAATATAGATATGACATATACAGTATATCTCAAAAGTGAGTACACCCTTTAGATTTTTGCAAATATTCTGTTATATCCTTTCAGGGGATAACATTATCCTACTGAAACTTTGATATAACTTAAAGTAGTCAGTGTGCTGCTTGAATAACAGTATAGATTTATTGTCCTTTGAAAATTACTCAGTACCACAAGCTGTTAATGTCTAAACAGCTGGCCAACAAAAGTGAGTACACCCCATAGTGACATGTCTATATATAACATATATATATATATAAACATAGATATTATAACACATAGAGAGAGGAGACAGAGAGAGAGAGAGAGAGACAAAGAGAGAAGATAGAGAGGGGGAGAGAGAGAAGAGCATAGAGAATTAGCTGACACATAGATATAGACACCAGAGTATAAGATAGACAGAGGATAGATAGAGAGAGATAGACACAGAGAGAGAGATATGGAGAGAAGGTAGAGAGGTAGATATATATAGATATATATATATATGTATAGATAGAGATATATAGTATATAATATAGACACTATATAATTATACAAGAGATAGAGAAGAGAGGTATTATGGAAGAGGGAGATATATATAGATATATGGTATATATCTATATTATATATGTATTGTTGTATATAATATATTGTATATATATATGTATATATATATATGTATATATATATATATTTAATATATATGTATATATATGTATATGTGTATATTATATATATTGTATATATATATATTTATATATGTATATGTGTAATATATATATATATGTATATATATGTATATGTGTATATATATCTAGTATATGATGTATATGTATATGTATATGTATATATATATATGTATATATATATATATATGTATATATGTGTATATATATGTGTATATGTATATATATATATATATGTATATGTATATATGTGTATATATATGTGTATATGTATATGTATATATGTATATGTATATATATATATATATATATATATATATGTATATATATATGTATATATATATATACATATATATATGTATATATATATATATACATATATATATGTATATATATATATATATACATATATATATGTATATGAATGAATTCTGTGCTCTTCAAATTTCATATTCAAAGCTACGTTTTTGTGACGCTTAGCTATAACAGGGAGAGAAAAATAAAATAAAGTAAGTGATCCGTTACACAGAGAACAATTCTGCACTTAAATGATGTTATCTAACCTGATTATATTGTGTTATATAGTATATATATTATATTTAATACATTTATTATTTAATTTATTCCAAAATCAAATAATATCTGACTGTATTTTAATCAGTGAGATCAGCTGTTAAACATTTAGCTGCCATGAAAACGTTCAGACAGCTGCTTTCAAGCAAGGGTTAGGTACACACACACACACACACACACACACACACACACGCACTGATACTTTCAGTCTTACTGTTGTTAAGCGCTGGGTGGAATATTTTGTAATTTTCAAAGAAACAAGTGCAGCAAAAGTGATTTCTTGATTTCATTATTACCACGGCGTCAGTGAGTGTGTGGAAATTCAAAATAAACAAAACATAATTAAACATTAAATTCCATTTAACTTGAACATAACCGCAGAGCAACAGCCTGTGCAGAGATCAGTGTCTCACCGTAAACATGTGTGCACCTTTAATTTAATCTGAATTAAGATTGTGCTGCAGATCTTTGACTTTGTGCACATGATTTATAAGATGAAGCACCTGTTGAAGAGTCATTAAAAGGTTATGAAGCAGTGTTTCTTTACCAAATACCACAGTCATCTTTCCATCGTCAGCTTCACAGCGCTTCACAAAATGCTGATTTAACACATTTATAACAGAAATTGTCAGCAGAGCGGCAGTTTTTTTCTAATCGGTGCTCTGCTTCCTCTGCCAGTAAAAGCCAGTGGAACTCATCACCTACACACATGTGATATAATCATCTATTGAAATTAAACCACAGCAGTGGTTTGATAATAAGTCTGGAGCCTTTTTAATTGCTTATTAAAGGTCAATGCTTAAAATGAACACAATGAGAGCTTCACACAGGAACAAACTACTCATGCTTTCTTCCTTCTCATCATATTAACATAATCATCTGCATTCCCTCAACTGTTTCCACGTGAGGGGCATTTTCCTTAACAGTACGTGCACCTGATATTCAGAGCAGGTGACTAAACTTCAGCTGTAGGAAAGACCACCTCACGACTTTGCACCCCCCCGACACTGAAGCTCGCAGATACAGTTACAGGCGACAAAACACCAAAGTGAAGCCGCAGCAAAAAGACTCTGATTTGAATTTGTTTGGTGTGAGCAGGACGTCATGACGCTCGCTGTGTAGCTGTCTTCTCTCCACACGATGAAGAACAACATCTCTGTGGTCTCACCCACATGTTCTCAGGTGGATCCTTCCTCTGTGTGTTTATCTCGCTGTGTGTTTTAAACATACAGGAAGTTTTCCAAACCTCTTTTCAAGATTCTGCGAATGTATTTGTTGAAAAATAAAAACATCGCCTGAAACAAGCTGCAGATTGAAATGTGATTCTTTTGTTTCTTGAGAGGAAACTTTCATTCGTCAGCTGTTCTTTTTCTCCTCAGTGTTTTATATTGTTTGATAAATATGGAACCTGATAACTTCTAACAAAAGCCGTCGTTAGTGCTTCATTATGGATAGGTGAGACACACAGGTACATGTGATTAGAAACGACAGAACGAAACACTGACAGATATAAACTTATAAATATAAATATAAACATCAACAGAGTCAGAGACTGTGTTCAGCAAGATGTGTCACAATTACATAGATGAGTTTTAAGATGCTGCAGTAAATCTACACACACACACACACAGACACACACACACACACACACACACACACACACAGACACACACACACACACCACAACACACACACCACACACCAACACACACACACACGACACACACACACACACACACACACACACAGACACACACACAGACACACACACACACACACAGAGACACAGACACACACACACACACACACAGACACACACACACACAGACACACACACACACACACACAGAGACACACACAGACACACACACACACACACACACACAGAGACACACACAGACACACACACACACACACACACTTACACACACTTACACACACACACACACAGACACACAGACAGACACACACACACACACACACACACACACAGGCATGTAAAATGCATTTTACTTTAACACCCATATGTATTGTTTATAAGCAGCATGTAAAGACATGTAGACATTTTATATTATATATGATCACGACTGTGTTTTACTGTTTGTACAGGGTTAGGGCTAAACACATTATAACATGTATTAATGTTTGTATATATATTTTTGCATTTATGCCAATAAACAGTGAAAACACAAACAGAGCACCAGATGTACAAACTGAAATGTCTCTTTTAACTTCAACTTATATTTTTTTAATATTAATGACCTACATTTAATGAAATGTGCTCAAATGTAAGCTGATAAACACGCAGGCCAGTTTCTCCTGCAGCGACGGTGAAGGAACTGACGAGAAGCAAGAACGGAGGTGATGATTCACTTTCACAAATATCCTTCGAAGAAAACAGCCTCGAACTGAACGGCCAAGTTCTCATCACACTGGAGACGATGGTGATGAGCGCTGTGCGTTCACCAGTGTACGTGCTGTGAGTGACTGGCAGTGACGGAGGAGGAGGGACCGGGTGGTTTGGTGTTTGCAGTTTTGCCATTTCGGTTTCAAAGCAACAACCAGAGCTTCCTTGAATGATACTGAAGTGTAACCAAGTAGGAGTGTGTGGTGAATACTTGTGAAGCATTTCTAAAAAACTAACTTTATTTTGAAGTGCAACTACATTATGTTGTTACTGTGCATGAGTCCTATTCTGTCTTATTACATTACAGGTCATTTAGCAGTCGCTCTTATCCAGAGCGACTTACAGAGAACTAAGTACAGGGACAGTCTCCCTGGAGCAACTTGGGATAAGAACCTTTCTCAGGGGTACACTGGTGGAAGCCCGGTATTGAACTCACAACCTTCTGGTGTTCTGTTTGGAAGGCGTACCACCAGACCACCCTCTCATGTGACCTTTTGAATAATGAATAATGTTACATATTGTTACACAAATGATGTGAAGAAGGAAACTAAGTGAAGAAGAGGGAATCCGTGGGAGGAAGTGGATGTCCCTGTTTACAGCTCTGTCTTAAAGTTTCCATGCTGACAAAGACAAACCGCATCAAAGCCTGAAGTCACATGATCAGCAGAG
>NW_021166943.1:0-3304 GCF_900634415.1 Cottoperca gobio | reverse complement strand
GAAAGACTCCAACAAGGACGCCGGGCAGCACAAAACAGGCGCAGTAGAAAAACGAAGCGCACCCTATACCCAACAACGTGCACCAAAAACACATAGACACATATCTATATATATATATATTATATATATATATATATATATATAATATATCACATATATATATATATATATATATATATATATATATATATATATATTTTATATATATATATTATTACATTATTGGTAAGAAGCAAGTCAGTGCACTTAATCTGCATTATACACCATATAGCATATTATGTCAATATCTCACCATTCATGCCCCCCAGGAGAGAGTAAAACGGTTCATTACAGTGATACTGAACAATAGAACGGTACTGATTCTGAAAGCCAGACAGGAAGGTCACCCCTCATTCAGCAAAGGTTTCGGTTCTCCACAATCATTTACTGCAGAAGAACAAAACAAGAACATATTATTATGTCGCTGGAGAGACACAGGATATGATAAAGAAGACTTAACTTGAGGTTGAATCACAATACAGATGTTTTGTCTGAGCCTAAAGATGACGTACTGTGGCATTCTGGCAGAGGGAGGTGCCACAGTCCATTGCTTTGGCACATGGTAGAGAAAACCATCAACCTCCTGGCCAGCCTGACAAAGAAACAGATTCAACTGATAAAACATCTGCCAATATCTGTTTTTATATCGCACACAATGACACATAAGAAAGTTCCCTCTGTTAGACATTTAAAGGAGAAAAAGAGAAGTTTTCATCTAACCATCATCAGCTTGTGTCCTAGGTCACAGCGCACAAAGATGTAGTCTCTGTAGAAATATTCAGTCAAGATGGGCGTGACCCTGCCTTTAGCCAATTACCAGGAAAAGGACACTTCACCTCCTGGAAACACCATGAACAACATCAACTGCATATACAGCATGCGGGGAAAATGTGGCACTGAAATATTTTGGCATTCAATCAATAGAGTGCTGCAGGGAATGAGTTCCCTCGACTCGTAGTCTTATGGGTCATGAGTGTTTGGTTAGACGCCTAAAATAAGGTCCGCGGTTTTGTTCCACGACATAAAATCAGTAATTACTCCACGTGTGCAGAGACTGCAGAGGTTGTCTAGTTTGATTACAATCTAATGTTAGCGTTATTTCTGGCGATTAGCATTTAAAGCTTCAGAAATCATAAACGTGGTCATTTGTGATCATCTTGCTGAACAAAACGTGTAAGAATCATAACCTTCTGCTTGCCACAGAGCTGATTTTCCTGCAGTAATCCAAAGGGAAAATCCCTGCAGCACTGTACTTGTAGGTCAATTTCTCATTGTCTTTGTCTCTACTCTCATCCCTCGCTGCCTCACTGTATGTGCTGTAGTCCAGGCTCCAGCCTTTGCTCAGGCCTTCGTCATCCGTGTGGTATTCCAGTCTGACCGTGTTGGAGTTTGTGACGATCAGACCTGGACTCTTCTCCCGCCGCACAGCTTCGTGGGCTCTGTGCCCGGGATGGTCACCTTTTAAGGTACGATTGTAACACAGCTCATTTATTGTATATCAAATCGTCCATTTATTCATATACAAATATAAAAGGGTATGGAAGCTGCTCGTCATTACCTGCAACCAGTGATGGTGACAGCTTGGGCCCTGCTCAGTGTCCACGCTCTCGATGTGGAAGTTGTCAGTGAAGTTAAGAGCGACAGTGAAGCCAGATTCTGCAGAAATAATGTACTCACAGGACACAGCATGAGGCGGGGGGGTAGGATACCCTGGACTGAACAGATGTCCCTCTGGCTCATCGAATATGCCGCCGCTGCAGGATACTGGGAAATCAGTAAAAGAACCATCAGGTTCAAATTCAATCAGGTGCTTCATCGTCAGTGGCTCATTCGTCAGTTGCTTTAGCTACCAGCTAACGAGTCGCATCCAATCATATTCATACAGGTGTACATGTCGTTTACTGCCAGGTAGGATTTTGGCATTGGTAAATTTACTAAGATCTAACGTTAATGAAAGTTTTTGATACCGCTCACCAAGGAGGTCGTGTTTTCGGCTCAGTTTGTTCCGTTTGTCTGTCTTTCAGCAAGATTTCGGAAAAACATCTGGCCCCATTTTCATGAAACCTTATGTAATAATATAAATCGAATAATCTGAAAATAATTTAAATGTCTGAGTCCCGTTACAACTTAAAGATCATGAACACAGCGAAGTCTGAGAACGACTTTACTACTCTGGAACATTGGAGCGTCCGAACGCACCATTGGCCTGCGCTCTTCCGAGTGCCATCAAAGATGCTCGATAATTAAAGATGGCGCATTACAAAGCTGCAACCTTTTCTAGAGACTTTTCTTTGTTGCTGGTCAGATTATTTGAGAGCATTTGCAATAAATGGTCAATCCCTTGACACAAGTGTCCCTGACTGAAATAGAACGTTGGGTTGGGCCAAAAGTAGTTTAAATTAGAAAAAATACGATACTCACACACACAGCTGCGCTGGTCTGGGCGGAGCTCATAGCCGTGTGACAGGAGCACAGGTATGAGCCAAGGGTGTTGAGGCAGATCTGAGAGCAGAGCGGACCGGAGCCATCGTCAGGTTCTGGTGCAGAACATTCATCCATGTCTGAGGATGAGAGACACGGTAAGTTAGCGGGAGGAGGTTCAGCAGTGGGAGAGGGAGGTGACAGAAGATAGATGAGTGCTACCTGTTGCCTGGTACTGAGCGGAGAAGCCCACGTTCTGGTGGCGCTCCGGGTTGTTGGCGTCCGTCTGGAATACGAGGGTGAGTCTGTTGCCTGGAGACAAGATGGGCTGGTTGCCTGGGTGATGCCCATCAGCCGAGTTCTCATTGCCACAAAACTTCCCAAGGCTCTTTGAATCATAGAAAACCTGAAGGATCATAAAGAGAAACAACTTTCATCATGAAGAGGATGTGACAACACCATGCAGCTTCTTAAAGCAACCGAATCTATTGCAGTGTTGCAGTCGAGTCACCAGACCTCGAGACAAAGTCGCAAGTGGTCTATGTTTGAATTTGAGTCCAAAGTCTGAGTATCAGGTCCAACGATGGATTACATGATGTAATAAGAAGGGCGTCGCTTGTATTACAAACTCCACAGAGAATTATCTCCTGACTCTGCAGATCCCGTCAGGCTCATGGAGATTTTAAGCATCTTTCAGCCATTTGTTTTGGTTTAAAAACGACCCGCAGGGTTTTCTGCTTTCTCTCTGGTAATCTATGAACGCTACGGCACCAAATGGAAGGCAGTTGTGATTAATGAACGTTGGCGGCAGAAACTACTTTCAGGAGTCAGCGGAGACCAAAAC
>NW_021166942.1:99320-128540 GCF_900634415.1 Cottoperca gobio | reverse complement strand
GAGGAGGGAGAGAGAAGAGAGGAGAGAAAGAGGAGACTATAACTATAAACTTTCTTCAGAGAGGAGAGTCTTCAGCCTGCTCTGACATTTATCTGTAAGCAGAAGTAACAGAACGTACAGTAGATCATCTTTCCTCTCGTCTCCATAGCGACGGCGTGTGATGGGCAGTTTTTGCTGAGCGGTCTGAGCGGTTCGTTCAGTTCATCAGAAGTTTTGGAAACATACATCAGCAGCTATTGTCGCTGGATCATCAGGTACATCACACACTCACAAACACACACACACACACATTTTATACATATTCCTTACATATTTTTGGACATTTTTCACTTCTATTTAACATATTTCGGAAATGTTTTATACATTTATATATTTGGGCATTTTTCATACTTTTCTTTTTTTTTAAAAACACAAACTTTCTGACTGCATTGACGTCAATGTGAAAAAGAGACTTTCATTTGATGCTTAAACTGTTTTTTTTAAGTTTATCTCTGACGGTTTAAGGGTCGATCGAGGATTTTCAGTTCAGATCAACTTCCAGCAGTTTGAAACAGAAGAAAACATCGACACGCTGAAACTTTACGAAGGCATCGGAACAGACAAACAGCTGGCAGGTAAAGACAAACACACACAGTGTATGTCAGCAGTGGATCAACATTCAATCACTATTTCATTTGATTGGCAGCTGAACTCTCAGGCTCCGCCCCCCCGGGGATCGTGTGGCTGCTGAGTGACCAATCAACCGTGGAGTTTATCTCTGATGATGTCAACAATCTGTCAGGGTTCAACGCCACCTACAGTGCCGCCAACACCTCCACCCTCTCCAGTAACAACAACTACATCTCTGACACAATATACACCTGTGAGATTGTAGCTGACTCTGTGTGTGTGTGTGTGTGTGTGTGTGTGTGTGTGTGTGTGTGTGTGTGTGTGTGTGTGTGTGTGTGTGTAGACCAGCAGAAGCTACCTGTACCTTTGAGCAGGGTATGTGTTTCTGGAGGCAGCAAGTCGATGATGATGGAGACTGGATTCGATCCCGTGGCTCCACGTTCCCCCCGCTGAGCGGCCCGAGTGACGACCACACGCTGAGCAACAGCTCAGGTAAGCTCGACACGGAGTCATGTTACTGCAGACTGCAGCCTTAAAATATCAATATTTAGAATCAATATGTATGAAAAACACCAACATGGACGTTATTATAATGTCAATACAACAACATATACATAAAATTCAACACAGCAAACAAAGACTGATCGAAGTGAAACACCTGATTTAAAGGATGATTCTAGAAAAGAGAGGAATATTATTTATATTGTTGTTTGTTTTGTGTGTGTTAGGTTTCTACATCGTCACTTCTCTGAATCCCGGCCAATGGCGGAAGAGCTTCAGGATCCAAAGCCTCCCTCTGACCTCTCCCACAGAGCCCATGTGCCTAAGCTTCTGGTAAACTACAGGGAAATAAACAAATAAACACATAAATTAAAGGAAATAAACAACAAGGGAAAGTAAATAAATATGACAAGCAAACCTATAAAGAATCAATACGACAAAAGAAAACAATTAACATGTAAAATAGACAAAGTAATATATAAAAACCATAACTGCAGGTACCACATGTTTGGAGTGGACGTCCATCGCCTCCAAGTGTTGTTGGTTGACCCGGCCATTACCGTGGTGTTCCATAGAGATGGTAACTATGGCGACAACTGGAACTATGGCCAGGTGACGCTAAACCTGACAACGGAGACCATGGTCAGTGACGTCACAAAGGAAGTCCACAGACAGCAACACGTTCAGTCAGCTGATCGATGACCTCTGACCCCTGCAGGTGGTGTTTGAGGCGCTGAAGGACGACGGCATGAGGAACGACATCGCTCTGGATGACATCAAACTGACCTCTAATCCATGTGGCCCCGAACCCCCCGAACCAACCAATGTACCGCCTCCAGCTACCACGCCGCCCATACCAGGTAAGACACAGACCGCGCACCCTGTACCAGATAAGACACAGACCGCGCACCCCATACCAGGTGAATCACATACCACGCCCTCCATACTAGGTGAGACACATACCACGCCCCCCATAACAGGTGAGACACATACCACGCCCCCCATACTAGGTGAGACACATACCACGCCCCCCATAACAGGTGAGATACATACCACGCCCCCCATACCAGGTGAGACACATACCACGCCCTCCATACTAGGTGAGACACATACCGCGCCCCCTATATCAGGTGAGAAACAGACCGCACCCCCTATACCAGGTGAGACACATACCACGCCCTCCATACTAGGTGAGACACATACCACGCCCCCAATAACAGGTGAGACACATACCACGCCCCCTATACTAGGTGAGACACAGACCATGCCCCCTATATCAGGTGAGACACAGACCGCATCCCCTATACCAGGTGAGACACAGACCATGCCCCCCATACTAGTTGAGACACAGACCACACACCCTATACCAGGTGAGACACAGACCACGACCCCTATACCAGGTGAGACACAGAGCGCGCCCCCTATACCAGATGAGACACAGACCACACACCCTATACCAGGTGAGACACAGACCACGACCCCTATACCAGGTGAGACACAGACCGTGCCCCCTATACCAGCTGAGACACAGACCACACACCCTATACCAGGTGAGACACAGACCACGACCCCTATACCAGGAGAGACACATTGCTGTTAACGCTTGTTAATTACTGTTTATTATTGTGTTAAATGTTAATTATTACTAGATTTCAGATGTATTTTTACAGTAATGTTCTCATCATACTTATTGTCTGACTATTAATACAGCTCTGTGTAAACTTTACCTGTAAATGCTCATTAACACACCTATGATTTGTCTGACTCTTTGCTCTGATTGGTCCAGCTGACTGTGGAGGACCCTTCGACCTCTGGGAGCCAAACTCCACCTTCAGCTCGCCAAATTACCCACAATCCTACGGGAACAAGGCTCAGTGTGAGTACAGCTTGTGGGGCGGCTGTGGCTCAGGAGGTAGAGGTCAGCCACCGGTTGGAGGGTCAGTGGTTCGTTCCCCAGCCCCTGTGCAGTCAACATGTTGAGGTGTCCTTGGGCAAGATACTGAACCCCAAATTGCTCCCGATGGCCAACGGTGTGTGAATGTGATTGAATGGGTATAACTACTGACAAGCTGATGTGCACCTTGTATGGTCCTCTGACTCTGTATGAATGTGTGTGAATGGGTTGTTGTAAAGCGCTTTGAGTGATCACAAAAGAATGGAGAAGCGCTATATAAAAAAAGTCCATTTAGCTAACTGTGTTTCACCAGATGTTTTGTAAACAACCAAAAATATATAAACAAACATGTCAACAATGGTAACATTACAGGTAATTTAGCAGACACTCTTATCCAGAGTTTACAGTGAACTAATTACAGGGACAGTCTCCTGGAGCAGCTCAGGGGCACAATGGTGACAGCCCTGGTATTGAACTCTCAACCATCTAGTGTTGTATTTGATAGCTATACCACTAGACCACTAAGCCATCACCACAACAAAAACAACAGAATAATAAACATGGAGGAAATAAATGATCTAATAAGGGAAATAAACAAGTAAACATAATTAATACAACAAATATGAAAAGGTAAAACATGGAAACTAAAACATGGAATAAATACCTTGGAATTAACAACAAGTAAACAACCTACCTGAAAGCGTTTACCTGATTTGCCCATGATCCTTTGCTGCTGCAGGTCAGTGGACTCTGCACGCCAACGGGGGGCACAACATCCAGCTGCACTTCCTGGACTTCGACGTTGAAGCGACCTATGACGTTGTAGAGGTGCGGGATGGGGCGGGGCCATACTCCACATTACTGGGTGAGGACGTGGTTTACCTAGAATCCTTTTCAACACAGGTGTCTTTATTCTGCTCTAGCCGGTAATTTGTTGTTTTTCTGTACAGCTGTCCTCACTGGCAGCGATGGCCCCACCCACAAGTTGTTCTCAACAACCAATCAGATGACAGTCTGGTTCTTTACGGACAGCTCGGTTCACGGCCGAGGATTCAGAGCCAACTTTACTTCGGGGGTCAACCTGGGGTCACCAGGTGAGCTCAGGATCAGACGCTGTGTCCACACTAAACAGGAAGTTAATTTTCATCTTACGGTACTCGCATAGCTGTTGGAACATTTGTGTTCATTAATGTAAACAGATTATCTGTGATTTAATCACAATAAAGGGATTGACAGGGATCAGAAATAACGACAAGAAAATACTCTTGAAAATGTTTTGTTTTTTTAATGGAGTTTGTTTGAGCAGGGCTAGGCTTAAATTGTAGCTCCATCATCTAAAAGAGGCATAAAGACGTTTCTACACACAGATATCTACACACAGATATCTAAACACAGATATCTACACACTGATATCTACACACAGATATCTACACACTGATATCTACTCACTGATATCTACTCACTGATATCTACACACAGATATCTACACACTGATATCTACTCACTGATATCTACTCACTGATATCTACTCACTGATATCTACACACAGATATCTACTCACTGATATCTACACACTGATATCTACTCACTGATATCTACTCACTGATATCTACTCACTGATATCTACACACTGATATCTACACACTGATATCTACTCACTGATATCTACTCACTGATATCTACTCACTGATATCTACACACAGATATCTACACACTGATATCTACACACTGATATCTACTCACTGATATCTACTCACTGATATCTACTCACTGATATCTACACACTGATATCTACTCACTGATATCTACACACTGATATCTACTCACTGATATCTACTCACTGATATCTACACACTGATATCTACTCACTGATATCTACACACTGATATCTACACACAGATATCTACACACTGATATCTACACACTGATATCTACTCACTGATATCTACACACTGATATCTACTCACTGATATCTACTCACTGATATCTACACACTGATATCTACACACTGATATCTACTCACTGATATCTACTCACTGATATCTACAGGCTGATATCTACACACACATATCTACTCACTGATATCTACACACTGATATCTACACACACATATCTACTCACTGATATCTACACAGTGATATCTACACACTGATATCTACACAATGATATCTACACGCTGATATCTACACACTGATATCTACAAACTGATATCTACACACTGATATCTACTCGCTGATATCTACTCACTGATATCTACTCACTGATATCTACAGGCTGATATCTACTCACTGATAACTGATGTAACTGATGTAGTTAACTGATAACTACATTTATTATTCAAAGTCAGGACGTCAGGAGAATCTCACCGTGAGCTGAAAAGTTTTATTCTGCACATCTGTGGCGCCCGGCGCTCTTTGCATTGACTTTCTATGTACCGCATCACATGAAAACTTTGCTTTGCATTTGATGTGAACACACCCTGAGGGTTGAATGTACTGTTTATTATTTATTATTTCCTGTTTATAAACAGCTGCATGTGCAGTCGGTCAGTTCCAGTGTGGGACAGGAAGTTGTATCCACGATAACGATCAGTGTGACGGCGAGGTTGACTGTCCGGACGCCACCGATGAAGCCGACTGTGGTGAGTCCATCAAAACCTGCGAGACTATATTCACAGTATTCACCTTACTCAAGGGTGTGTATGTCTCTCTCTCTTTGTGTGTGTGTGTGGTGTGTGTGTGTGTGTGTGTGTGTGTGTGTGTGTGTGTGTGTATGTGTGTGTGTGTGTGTGTCTGTATGTGTTTGTGTATGTGTGTGTGTGTGTGTCTGTATGTGTTTGTGTGTGTGTGTGTGTGTGTGTCTGTGTGTGTATGTGTGTGTTTGTGTGTGTTTGTGTGTGTGTCTGTATGTGTTTGTGTGTGTGTGTATGTCTGTCTATGTGTGTGTCTGTGTGTGTGTTTGTGTGTGTGTGTCTCTCTGTGTGTGTGTGTGTGTCTGTTTGTGTTTGTGTGTCTGTGTGTGTCTGTGTGTGTGTGTGTCTGTGTGTGTGTTTGTGTGTCTGTGTGTGTATGTGTGTGTGTGTGTGTGTGTCTGTGTGTGTCTATGTGTGTGTGTGTCTGTATGTGTGTGTCTATGTGTGTGTGTGTGTCTGTATGTGTGTCTATGTGTGTCTGTGTCTGTGTGTGTGTCTGTATGTGTATGTGTGTGTGTGTGTCTGTGTGTGTGTCTGTGTGTGTGTCTATGTGTGTGTCTGTGTGTGTATGTGTGTGTGCGTGTGTGTGTGTGTCTGTGTGTGTGTTTGTGTGTGTGTCTGTATGTGTTTGTGTGTGTATGTCTGTCTATGTGTGTGTCTGTGTGTGTGTTGTGTGTGTGTCTCTCTCTGTGTATGTGTGTGTGTGTCTGTTTGTGTTTGTGTGTGTGTGTCTGTGTGTGTGTGTTTGTGTGTCTGTGTGTGTATGTGTGTGTCTGTGTGTGTGTCTATGTGTGTGTGTGTGTGTCTGTGTCTATGTGTGTGTGTGTCTGTATGTGTGTGTGTGTGTCTGTGTGTGTCTATGTGTGTGTGTGTGTGTCTGTATGTGTGTGTGTGTGTGTTGTGTGTGTGCGTGTGTCTGTCTGTGTGTGTGTGTCTGTGTGCGTGTATGTCTGTGTGTGTGTGTGTGTGTGTGTATGTATGTGTGTGTGTGTGTGTGTGTGTGTGTGTGTGTGTGGTGTGTGTGTGTGTCAGTGTTGAACCCCTCCAGTCGCCTTCAGTTTCAGCTCGCCTCGTCTCGTCTCACTGTGTGTTCTGACACCTGGAGCTCACAGCTGTCTGTGTTCACCTGTCAGTACCTGGGATACAGGTAACTCGCTGCAATGTCTGAAAATGTCTAACAAATGTATATAAATTGTGTGACAACTCAAAACTTTGTGTCCCTGAAAATCTGCCGTTGACATCAGCTGTCTCTCTGCAGGTCGGGGGGGGCCAGTCTGCTGCCGTCTCGGCCGCAAGATTCTCCATTTACAGAAATCACAGTGACAAACAACGGGACACTGGAGACCAGAGAGAGGTACTGAAATATAATAATAATAATGAAAACAATAATAATAATAATAATAATAATAATAATAATAATAATAATAAATAATAATAATAATAATAAAATAATAATTGTAATAAAGTAATTATAATAATAAACTTTATTTAAATTGTGTATTAGGGTTAGGGTTGTGAATTTTAATTGATAATAGTAAAAAAATAATGTTAAAAATAAATAGATATTTTTACAGTGTAACCTGCGTCAGTTAATATTTGTGTTTTTTGTACAGTGTAACAATATCTGTGTTGTTTTTACAGTGTAACCTGCAGCAGTGAGAAAGTGATTTCTCTGAACTGTGACAACCAATGTGAGTTCAATTAATTTAATTTGTTCATGTAATTTTAAGACAGTTTATGGTGGAATTTTATTTAATATATTTTGTGTGTTTCAGTTTGTGGAGTTCGACAGGTCACCAATCACACGAGGGAGACGGACCAGTCAGACGAGAGGAAACCTGCTGAAGGTAAAATCAGACATTATGCTGTTTAATCCATCTCAAACCTTCCCTGAATTATTGTATTTGAGGCCCTCAAACCAAAGATTTATATTTTGAACTTGTTCCCTTTAAGCTTCAAACTAAGAAAGAAGAAAAACATTTGCAGACTTCCTGTGTATGTTACGAGCCCAGCGGCTTATTGCTCATTATTGGAAGAAAGGGTTAAAGAATGGCATCGAGAGTACTACCAACCTGTATTTCATTTTAATGAAGAAATTACATTTTACAATAACTAATGTTTACCAAAAAAATTAAGAATTCTCAAAACCCGGGCATAAAAACCAGGCGCTTGCACGTTATACACGGTTTGGTGCGCTTATAAATCAAATCAAATCAAATTTATTTATATAACCCAATATCATAAATTACACATTTGATAGATAGCACGTGCACACGCCTGGTTTTCATGAGTACTAATTAAACGGCATATATTTTTCAGTGAGAATGCCGGTTGTGTTTCTACCTGTCAGGTGAGGTCAGAGTGGTGGGCGGGGTTAACACGGTGAAGGGGGCGTGGCCGTGGATTGTATCTCTGCAGTGGCGGGGGCGTCACGTGTGTGGAGCCTCGCTGATTGGCCGAGATTGGCTGCTGACCGCTGCACATTGTGTCTACGGGTGAGACGTACTTTATTTGTTTTATTATATTATTTATGGCCTTACCTCACAAACAGAGTGGGATGAATATATGTTAACTACCTTTTACTGTATTTGGTTCAATCTTTATAAAATAGCTAAATAAATTATATATATATATATATATATATATATATATATATATATATATATATATATATACACTGACCAAAAATATAATCGCAACACTTTGCTTTTATTTCTCTCAAATATTGTTCACAAATGTGTTTAAATCTGTGTTCTTCTCCTTTGCTGAGATAATCCATCCACCTCACAGGTGTGGCACATCAAGATGCTGATTAGACAGCATGATTATTGCATCATATATATCCTTATCCTCAGGCTGTCACAATAAAAGGCCACTCTAACATGTGTAGTTTTATCTTGAAAAGAAACGTTTATTAAGCACTGAACAAGGGGGGGGGGGTCAGAAAACCAGTCAGTATCTGGTGAGAGCACCATTTGCCTCACGCAGTGCATCACGTCTCCTTCACATATAGTTGATCAGGTTGTTGGTTGTGGCCTGTGGGAGGTTGGTCCTCTTCAATGGCTGTGAAGTTGCTGGATATTGGCAGGAACTGGAACACGCTGTCGTATACGTCGATCCAGAGCATCCCAAACATGCTCAATGGGTGACATGTCTGGTGAGTTTGCAGGCCATGCAAGAACTGGGATGTTTTCAGCTTCCAGGAATTGTGTACAGATCCTTGCAACATGGGACCATGCATCATCATGCTGCAACATGAGGTGATAGTGGTGGATCAATGGCACAACAATGGGCCTCAGGTTCTCGTCATGGCATCTCTGTGCATTCAAAATGCCCTCAATGAAATGCACCTGTGTTAGTTGTCTATAACATCTGCCTGTCCATACCATAACCCCACCGCAGGTGAAGGTCCTGGGCTGCTGTGGTTACACGTGGTCTGCGGTTGCGAGGCCGGTTGCGAGGCGGTTGGATGTACTGTGGCATCTGTGGCATTGTGCTGTGTGATAAAACTGCACATTTTAGAGTGGCCTTTTATTGTGACCAGCTTAAAGCACACCTGACCAGTAATCATGCTTCATATCAGCATCTTGATATGCCACACCTGTGAGGTAGATGGATTATCTCGGCAAAGGAGAAGTGCTCACTAACATAGATCTAAACAAATGTGTGAACAATCCACATTCCACATTTTTTTTACGTTACAGCCTTATTATAATATGGATTAAATTAATATTTTAAATAATCAATCTACGCACAATACCCCATAATGGCAAAGGGAAAACAGGTGTTTAGAATTTTTGGCAAAGTAATAAAAAAAGAAAAACCTGAAATATCACATTTACATAAGTATTCAGACCCTTTACTCAGTACTTAGTTGAAGCACCTTTGGCAGTAATAACAGCCTCAAGTCTTCTTGAGTATGATGCTACAAGCTTGGCAGACCTGTATTTGGGTCATTTCTCCTATTCTTCTCTGCAGATCTTCTCAAGCTCCATCAGGTTGGATGGGGTCGCCGAAGCACAGCTATTTTCATATCTCTCCAGAGATGTTTGATCGGGTTCAAGTCCGGGCTCTGGCTGGGCCACTCAAGGACTTGTCACGAAGCCACTCCTGTGTTGTCTTGGCTGTGTGCTTAGGGTCGTTGTCCTGTTGGAAGGTGAACCTCCGCCCCAGTCTGAGGTCCTGAACGCTCTGGAGCAGCTTTTCATCAAGGATCTCTTTGCACTTTGCTCTGTTCATCTTACCTTCGATCCTGACTAGTCTCCCATTCCTGCCGCTGAAAAAGATTCCCACAGCATGATGCTGCCACCACCATGCTTCACCATAGGTATTGTATTGGCCAGGTGATGAGCAGTGCCTGGTTTCCTCCAGACGTGATGCTTGGCATTCAGGCCAAAGAGTTCAATCTTGGTTTCATCAGACCAGAGAACCTTGTTTCTCATGGTCTGAGAGTTCTTCAGGTGCTTTTTGGCAAACTCCAAGCGGGCTGTCATGTGCCTTTTACTGACTCTACCATAAAGGCCTGATTGGTGGAGTGCTGCAGAAATAGTTTTCCTTCTTGAAGGTTCTCCCATCTCCACAGAGGAACTCTGGAGCTCTGTCAGATTGACCATCGGGTTCCTGGTCACCTCCCGGACCAAGGTCCTTCTCCCCCGATTGCTCAGTTTGGCCAGGCGGCCAGCTCTATGAAGAGTCCTGGTGGTTCCAAATGTCTTCCATTTAAGAATGATGGAGGTCACTGTGCTCTTCGGGAACTGCAATGCTGCAGAAATAGTTTTATAACCTTCCTCAGATCTGTGTCTTGACGCAATTCTGTCTCACGGACATTTCCTTCATCTTCATGGTTTGGTTTTTGCTCTGACATGCACTGTCAACTGTGGGACCTTATATAGACAGGTGTGTGAACTTATCACAGGTGGACTCCAATCAAGTTGTAGAAACATCTCAAGGACGATCGATGGAAATGGTCATAGCAAAGGGATTTTATTACTTTGGCAAAAATTCTAATCACCTGTTTTTGCTTTGTCCTTATGGGGTATTGTGTGTAGATTGATGATAAAAAAAATGTTTTTAATCCATTTTATAATAAGGCTGTTGCGAAACAAAATGTGGAAAAAGTGAATGGGTCTGAATACTTTCTGAATGCACTCTATATACAGTATATATATGGAGGATGGATGGGTCAAACAAGCTTTCAACCAGGTGATTCATGTCTCGTGTGACACCAAAGGTTGATGTTGACTTATTTTAACTTATGTACGTTGCTTAAATAACATACATACGTAACTTATGTACATAACTTAAATAATGTAATGTACTTTACTTGCGTACGTTACTAAAGTTAAGAAACAAAGGTACTTATTTTAACTCTTACCATGATCCTTTCCTAAATCTAAGTAAATATTTTCATTATGATATTTTAAAAGTTGTCCTGTATGAACAGTATATACTTTGTATACATATACTGTATATGTACATATATACTTATATACATTCATATATATAAAAAAGCAAAAATGTTTTTGTTAACAGGAAGAACATGCAGCTCCAGTCGTGGTCGGCAGTTTTCGGTCTTCACTCTCAAAGTGACTCTAACTCTGTGGGCGTTCAGACCCGACTAGTCGATCGCATCATCATCAACAGGAAGTACAACAGACGCACAAAAGATGCCGACATCGCCATGATGCATCTGCAGCAGCCAATCAACTTCACCCGTCAGTAACGACATATTAAATACACTTTATACACATACCACACATACACACACACACATACATACAATTGTGACCGATCACAAATTAATGTAAACGATTGTAAATAACATTGAAAAACTTAATATAATGACACAATATCAGCATAATAATAATTCGCAACACGTGACTTTCGAGTTTCTGTCTCACATTAAAGACAAACAGTGTTTGAATCTATAAAAAAAAGTTTTTTATTAATAACGGTGTCGATGGGAGAAAATGGTTCATTTCTGAATCATAAATAATCATGTCGTCTGCATACAGATTGACCGATGGAACATCTCATTGTACAATGATTATATACATGTTATTATTATTATTATATTTGTATTATTGTTATTATTATTAGGGTTAATTTAATTAATTATAAATTATGAATAAATAAAATGTGTTTTCCAGAGTTCATCCAGCCGCTGTGCTTACCTGCTGAAGGTCAAAACTTCACTGCTGGAACGAAATGCTGGATCGCTGGATGGGGACGAGATGCTGAGCAGGGCGAGAAACATACTATAATACTCTATATACTAATACTATAGTACTATATATATTATACTATACTATATTACTATATACTTATACTATATATTCTGTATATAATTATACTATAATACTATATATACTGTATATAACTACACTATAATACTATATATACTTATATTATATATACTGTATATAACTACACTATAATACTATATATAATATATTTACTAAACTATAATACTATATATACTATACTATAGTATACTGCCACCATTGTACCCCTGAGCAAGGTACTTAACCCTGAGAGACTGTCCCTGTAGTGAGTTCACTGTCAAGTCGCTCTGGATAAGAGTGTCTGCTAAATGACCTGTAATGTACTTATATTATACATAGAAATACTATAATACTATGTATAATATATTTACTATACTAAATTTCTATATATACATATACTATATATACTGTATATACTTATACTATAGTACTATATATAATATATTTACTTAACTATAATACTATATATACTTATACTATATATACTATACTATAATACTATATATACTTATACTATATATACTGTAATGGCAAATTTCCAATTTCCAATGTTCCAATGTTATTATGCCATCTACACAGGTAGGTGTGGGTTCTTACGCAGATGTAGCTTCCGGTTGTAGTTGAGTTTATGAAGTTGTTTGTAGGTTTATTGCAGATGAAAATGGTGGTGAACATACCGGGTTTCCCATTGCTGTAGCCTAGTCTGTCGCTGTCACTGCTGTATCGCTGATGCGTTCGCGTTGCTCACTGGTTTGGTCGAGTAGCTGGTTGTGGTCGCTCACTGTCCTATTCAGGTCGCTCACTGGCTCTTTCGGGTCGCTCACTGCTGAAAACTGTTTGCTCTCTCTACCTGTGTCCTATCACCCACTTCCTGTCACCTGTCCACCCTTATATATTGACAGCCTAGTGCAGGGGTCGGGAACCTTTTTGGCTGAGAGAGCCATAAAAGCCAAACATTTTTTTATGTATTTCCTTGAGAGCCATGTATTTAATCAAATTGAATGCAACTTTATGCGTGCAATTTTTAAGTATAACACGTCTCCGAGTACTAAAAGCGGTATCAGTGTTTCATTGAACAGGTGTTCTCTTATTAAATAAACTAAACGCTTATGTTATTTATCTCATTAATGTGCACGTTTCAGTGTTTACTGCACAGGTGTCAAACTCAATGCAATTATATCCGGCCTGCGAGAAAATATCATATGTCTATCATAACTGGCCCGCCGGTTTTGGTAATTAAATCAATGCATGACACAACCACGGGGAAATACATATTTGAGGAAGTATCTAAATGTGTGAGAAATGAAACTGCCCCAAACTGACGGGACTGACGACAGATGGAGTCTGTAATGCAGTGAAAAGAGCAGATTAGTGGGCAGGATGCGGGAGAAGATGTAGCTGATGGTGTATCACTGCATCATACACCAGGAAGTGCTGTGTTGTAAAGCTCTGGAGATGGAACATGTAATAAGCACCGTGACACAGACAGGAAACTTTATAAGAGACAATTAAATTATTTTCGTGAGGAGATACATTCTGAACATGGCGGTGCGATGGCTGACTCGAGGGAAAGTGCTGAGTAGATTTTTCGAGTTGTGTGAGGAAATCTGCCCATTTTTGGAAAGTAAAGGGAAACACACCACAGATCTCTGGGACGATGTGAGCTGGACTGTTTGTGACATAACGAAGCATCTCACTGTTAAACCTGCAGCTTCAGGGCCGTGTGATCACGGACATGTGTGATGCAGTGAGAGCGTTCCAAGCCGAGCTGCCTGTGGGAGACTCGGATGCAGAAGGAAACTTTGGTCACTACGTGTTTCCAAACACTGACAAACCATCTCCACCGCTGTGTTCCCGACAGCATTCTGCTGATCAACTGAGCGCATTTGCCCACTTTGCAGCTCAGAAATTAAAATTGAACTGATCAGCAATCTGTTTGCAGTTGACTTAAATATGTTCCATATCTTTTAGCACTTTATCCAATATGTGTATCCTGTTCAATAAATGTGGACCGTGTTTGGCCCTCGACGTATTCCCAGTTTTGAATGTTGGCCCTCTCTGTGATTGAGTTTGACACCCCTGGCTGCTTGCTTTGCGCAGTTTCTCCTCTGCTCGGTTTTTGAGAAGAGAGGGGCTTCACTGCCGACACACACATGTGCGAACACACCTACAGTCAGAGACAGGGCAGAGAAAAGGAGAAGGGAGAACAAAAACATCTGCTGCTAAAAGTTTTACTTTAAAATGACACAGTATAATTATTTATTACATGATTTCTAAAAATGTCAGCTCAAAATTGTCTGATTGCTCGTGAGCCATAGGTTCCCGACCCCTGGCCTAGTGCATTTAAACACCGCCATCAAGTGTCCAAAATAATATTGCAGGGCTTAAACCAAATAATAATAAATGCCAACAATAACGCAAAACGGCTTCTACATATACTATACTATAATACTATATATACTTGTACTATAATACTATTTATACTTATACTATATATAATATATTTACTATACTATATATATAATAATATAATACTATATATAATATATTTACTATACTATAATACTATATATACTTACAGTGAACTAACTATAGGGACAGTCTCCCTGGACCAGGTCAGGGTTAAGTACCTTGCTCAGAAGTACAATTGTGGCAGCCCTGGTATTGAACTCACAACCTATACTATACTATACTATAATTACTCATATATATATATACAATGTCTCTCTCAGGGTACCTCCTTGATGTTCTCCAGGAGGCCGAGGTTCCTCTGGTGGTTCAGGATCAGTGTGAGCGTCAGTTACCTGAATACACCATCATCTCCAGCATGCTGTGTGCTGGGTATCCCGAGGGGGGGGTCGACTCCTGCAAGGTAACTGATCACCTGATTCTCCTGGACTCACCTGACTCACCTGGACTCATCTGGACTCATCTGGACTCACCTGACTCACCTGGAATCACCTGACTCACCTGTCTTACCTGACTCACCTAGACTCACCTGTCTCACTTGACTCACCTGACCCACCTGTCTCACCTGACTCACCTGGAGTCACCTGTCTCACTTGCACTGGCTTTCAGCAGCAATGCGTTAGTTTAAACATAAACTAGTTTGAACATAATTTCTAACTTAGGTTGGAGATTCTGACCCACAATGCTTTGCACAGCGGATATATGAGGAAGAGGGTCAAAGTTCAAGGTTCATCAACACAGATTTAGTATCAAACTAACAAGTTTCAGCATGTATTTTTGTGTAATATTAATATGTTTTTCATATATATGACATATAGCTGCTGCAACAGACCGCTGACCATGTTTGTTGTTTATTGTTGTTTTGCAGGGAGACTCTGGAGGTCCACTGATGTGTCTGAATGATGGACACTGGACTCTGATCGGTCAGTCACACACACACACACACACACACACACACACACACACACACACACAGCTCCGTTAGTGTCAGCTGTTAGCTACTTTAGCGTTAGGTCCTTTAACATTATCTCTGTTATTGTTAGCTTTTAGCTCCTTAAGCGTTAGCTGTTAGCTCCGTTAGCTCTGTTAACTCCGTTAGCTCTGTTAGCTCTGTTAGCTCCGTTCGCTCCGTTAGTGGCTAGCTCCGTTTGCATCAGCTCTGTTAGCGTATAAAGAACCAGGAATAAATAGAAACAAAGCTTCCGACAAAAGTTCAGCTCAAACTGGCGCAGCTTAATTTCAGATGTTTGCATAGAAAACAGTCAAAGTGACAATTGTGGACTGGTACCTGGAGAGGTGCCAGTTTGCCTGTGGGCCGCTGCGGAGGTGCCCTTGAGCGAAGCACCGAACCCCCAATCACTGGTATCTAGAGATAAACTGCCTTTCTTTCTTCTGATTGGTCCCCAGGTGTGACGTCGTTTGGGATTGGCTGTGGACGTCCTCAGAGACCGGGAGTCTACACCAAAGTGTCGGCCTTCACCTCCTGGGTCGCCCTCACCAGACGCTCCTCCCTCTCCCCCTCTTTCAGGGTTAAACTCTTAAAGGTATAGGTTAGATTTTTTGAGGCGAGGGTAGTATGAGGTCCGGTGACAACTTCACTCCAAAACATCGTACTATAC
This sequence comes from Cottoperca gobio, assembly GCF_900634415.1. Taxonomy (NCBI): domain Eukaryota; kingdom Metazoa; phylum Chordata; class Actinopteri; order Perciformes; family Bovichtidae; genus Cottoperca; species Cottoperca gobio. The sequence goes on along the minus strand of NW_021166942.1, from coordinate 112,472 downwards.
CTTTAATGATGAAGATGATTATGATAATACTTTGTTATCAATAAAAATAACGAGATGATTTGGTATAGATAAAATAAGATTTGATTTAATTAGCTGTATATAAGAAATCAGTAAGGAAGAAAATAATGAAATAATAATAATTTTAATAATTATGTTTCATTGTTGTAACTTTGTTAAATGATAAATAAAGTTTTTTGAAGATAGAAGTTGTATATTATTTATGTTAACATATTATATCAATATGTATTGACAAGAACTAGGAAACGGGATCATATTACTCGATGCATTTGTTACTTCAAGGCTGGATTACTGCAACTCATTGTTATTAGGTTGTCCCAAAAAGTCGCTTAAGACTCTTCAGTTGATCCAAAATGCAGCGGCACGTGTATTGACAAGAACAAGGAAACGGGATCATATTACTCCTGTATTAGCTGCACTGCACTGGCTCCCGGTAAAATACAGAATAGAATTCAAAATCCTTCTCCTGACTTACAAAACAATTAATGGTCTGGCTCCAGCATATCTTAAAGATCTCATAGTACCTTATAAACCAACTAGAGCATTGCGCTCCCAGACTGCAGGGTTACTTGTAGTTCCTAGAGTCTCTAAGAGTACAATGGGAGCCAGAGCCTTCAGCTATCAAGCTCCTCTCCAGTGGAACCAGCTTCCAGTTTGTGTTCAGGGGGCAAACACACTCTCCACATTTAAGAGCAGGCTAAAGACTTTCCTTTTTGATGAAGCTTATAATTAGGGCTGGCTCAGGTTTTGGATCAGCCCCTAGTTATGCTGCTATAGGCTTAGACTGACACCTCCCTGCTCTCCCTCTCTCCTCCCCTCCCTCTCTATCTGTATGCATTTATGTAAATGTTTGTTACTAACTCAGCATCCGGTGCATCATCCCGGAGTTTCTGTGTCTCTCATGTGGCAGGTTGCCACTGATAAAGTTAAAAAATATTATATTATGCCCTTTTATTTCATGAATATTAATGCAGTATATGTACTTCTACTTTTCTAGTGCAGTAAATAATTAAAGGGTCTGCTATTATATTATATACATATATATATTAGAAAATTAACTAAATACACAATATTGTTCAAAATATTATGTTATATATTTTTCATATATTAAATTTAGAAGGTATTTTGCATTAAGAATAAATGTGCCGTTTTTATAAACAGCAGGGGGCGGATATGAGCCGTAACACATTTAAAACTACAGAAGAAGAAGCGGGTCATCGTCCCGGAAGTGATATCATCGTGCATCGTCGGTGGGCTAACAGCTGTTAGCAGGTGTTAGCGGGTGAGAAAATAAATAAATAAAGCAGCTAAAATGTTTTTATTGTTTAATTATTGTGTATCAACCGTAATATTAATGTGTCACGTAGAAAACGGTTGACAACGAGCTTACAGTCGTGTTTGTTAGCCTAGCTGTTGCCAGTTAGCCTAGCAGCTAGCTGTGTGTTAGTTCCGTCACTGAGGCTCTTCATGTCTTTAACTGACGGTCAAACTGTCCGTTCAGAAGTCCCTTTGAAAACTGCTGATTTAACACCGCAGCTGGAACATTGTAGAGATGGTACAAAGGAGGTAAAACACAATAAAACTGCACTCAAGAAGTAAAAATACTGCGATGTATAACAACTAGAACTGAAGTAGAAGTAGTAAATATATAAATGTTTCGCATTCAATCAGTTCAGCTTCGGATTTTTCATGAAATAAATAAATACTAAATAAAGCTTCATTCAGACTGTGTTTCTGTGAAGGACAGAAGTCCTTGTAGTCAGTGTCTCCATTAAAGCTGCAGGATGTCCTGAGAATAGCTGTCTAGAGTTTGATGCATGTTCAGACAACTATCACTGAGGAAATGTTAGAAACAGATTTCTGAATGTATTTATGGACTGTTATACATGAGTTCCCTCTCTCTAAGTGATGAGCCACCCCGTTGCTTTGTGTTCCCATCAGTTTTATCTTTATTTTTGTTGCAGAGCTTCAACATGAGCAGCCAAGCGGCAGTTAAACCCAAAGAGCAGGAGGCGAAGGACGAGGAGGAGGATTTCTACGACTGCCAGGAGACTCTGGATTCTGGAGGCCGAGGAGGAGGAGAGGACTTTAAAACTGACAGACTGACTGACAGAAGAGAGACAGAGAGTGAGGGAGGAGGAGGAAGACAGGAGCAGGGCGACAGGCTGCAGGAGGAGCAGGGCGACAGGCTGCAGGAGGAGCAGGGCGACAGGCTGCAGGAGGAGCAGGGCGACAGGCTGCAGGAGGAGCAGGGCGACAGGCTGCAGGAGGAGCAGGAGGAGCAGGGCGACATGCTGCAGGAGGAGCAGGGCGACAGGCTGCAGGAGGAGCAGGGCGACAGGCTGCAGGAGCAGGAGGAGCAGGGCGACAGGCTGCAGGAGGAGCACGGCGACAGGCTGCAGGAGGAGGAGCACGGCGACAGGCTGCAGGAGGAGCACGACTCCGACTCTGAGCTCAATGAGGAGAAGATCCCGGAGGTGGAGTTTGACGATGACTACCTTAGGGAGGTGGAGAAGGAGCTGACTGAGGAGGAGAAAGAGGTGATTCCTGTTTGTATATAAAGAGGTGTTCAGGTATCTGCTGTAACACTGTAAATATGTGATATTAAAACCGTCTGTTCTGTTTCAGAGTCGACGGCAGCAAAGTTTAACTCTGAAGGAAAATGGCAATGGCCAGTTTAAAGCTGGAGGTAAGTGAAATCAAACTGTCCAGTATATGAACTGATATGAACCAGTATAATATGTATAATTGTATAACATATATCCACCGACCCTCCGAGCCATACCTGTCAACCCTCCCGTTTTTCCCGGGATTATCCCGTATTTGTAACCTTAAATAAATAGGCCTAATTAAAAAAAGTGTAAAGTGTCCTCCGGTAGAGCAGGTGGAGCAGTATTATATTTAACATGAGCTGAAAAACGTTACCCGCCAGTAAACACACAGAAGAAGAAAACAGGAACAATAACACAGAAGAAGAGAATATATGATGAGAGTCACAGTGAACGGGAGAGAGATGGAGACGCAGCTGTACCTGCCGAACAAGTAAAAACTTTATCTAAGTACAAATGTGAGGAGACCTTCACTTATTTATTAAAAGCAGAGTCGGGACAACTCGTGCTTTTTGTAAAGTGTGCCATGAGATGTTAGCATCGCACACGGCGGAACAATTGTCCAAGCACGAGCACGAGGCACAAACACACATTGTCAGTGACTTCATGTGTGACAACAACTGTGTCGGAGGAAAACCAAGAGACCAGAGCTGAGGGACAGATGTTGATGCTTTGCGCCAAACATAATGTCGCCTTCAGCTTCTGCGATGATTTCAGTCGCAGTGTCGCGACATGTTTCCAGACTCTGACATCACAAGGAAGTCCTCGTGGGGGAAACACAAGTCACACAACTCCTCCATCATCAAATACATTGATGATAATAAATAAATAAAATACATAAATCTTATAAACGTGTCTGTACAAGTAATACATACTTTAAATAAACATGTATTTCCCGTCCCTTATGTGTTTACGTTTACATTGGTGGCTGAGAGCTGTTAAAATATGGGCGGAGTCCGGCAAAACATTTCCCTTATTTTGAAATTCCAATGTTGACAGGAATGCTCCGAGCAGTGGACGACCACTCTACCTCATGAACCACAGCCGCCCATAACAGTTATACAGTATAACCAGTATAGCGTGTACAACGTGTATAACCAGTATAACCAGTATAGTGTGTATAACGTGTATACACTGTCGTCCTGCAGACTGGCCGGAGGCTCAGCGGAGCTACACGGAGGCGTTGGTTTTATGTCCAGTTTGTTTCAGCCGAGAGAGAGCCGTGCTGTTCTCCAACAGAGCTGCTGCAAGACTACACCTGGTAACAAGCACCATGCTAACATGCGAACTACGCGCTAACAAGATGCTAACTACAGACTAACGACATGCTTACAACATCCACCATCATGCTAACTACACGCTTACTAGACGGCAACTATGTGCAAATTACACACTGACAACAGACTAACAACATGCTAACTACAGGCTAACAACCGCTTAACAACACACTATGTGCAGGCTAACTACAGGTTGACAAAGTGCTAACAGCATATTAATAACATGCTAACAGAAGGTTAACTACAGGCTAACAACCGCTTAACAACACACTATCTGCAGGCTAGCTAGAGGCTAACTGTCTCTCTCTGTCAGGATCTGAAGGATCAGGCGATCTCAGACTGCACCAGAGGTGAGTGATGACATCATTCTTTACCAGTAAACAGTCAAGGTCACTGATTGGTTGCTGATTGATCTCTGTGATGATTGGTTGCCTGTGGTTAACGTAGCGATCGAGCTGAATCCAGACTATGTGCGGGCATTGCTGAGGAGGGCGGATCTTCACGAACAGACGGAGAAGCTGGACGAGGCTCTGGAGGACTACAAGAAGGTTCTGCAGCTGGACCAGACCCATAGCTGTGCCAGACAGGCCTGCATGGTGTGTTCACTGACCAAAACACTGGGCTCAAGTTGTATTTCACAGCTAACTGTCTCTCTCTTCCTACCTGTCTGTCTCTCAGAGGTTGCCTCAGCAGATTCAGGAGAGAAATGAGAAGTTAAAGGAGGAGATGATGAGTACGTTCTGCACCTGAACACACCACATTTTTGTATTCATGTTTCAGCTCATTTACTAATCAATAAGTATAACCAGTCAGTTATATTTATAGAGTGTTAAAGCTGTTCTCAGATCGGATTTGTGTCAGTATTTTCACAATAAAAGCAGTTATCATACATCATGAAGGAACCCCGGTAGCTCAGCCCGTAAAGCAGGCGGCCCGAGTACTGATGCTGAGTCCAACCTGTGGCCCTCTGCTGTACAGCCTCCCCTCTATCTCTGCGTCCTGATTGATTTCCAGCTGTATGATATCAGAAGGGAAAAAGCAACACAAAAGAAAGATTGAACTGAAAAACTGGTGTATTTTCACAATAAAAGCACACTGTTATCAGAGATGAATAAGGTGTTATTTTATAAATTTCATTACTGATCTGATGACCTGATACACGTCCCTCTGACCTCTGACCCTTGCTGCAGGTAAACTGAAGGACCTCGGGAACCTCGTTCTGAGGCCGTTCGGACTTTCGACCAACAACTTCCAGATGAACCAGGACGCAGACACCGGGTCATACTCCATCAACTTCGTCCAGAACCCAAACAACAACAACAGATGACATAATTTTGTGTTCAGAGGAAAATAAAGCTGATTGATTTGTTTGCTGTTTATTGTTGTTTATCAGTCAGGTTTAACGTGTTCTCTGGTATAAATGGTAACCGATGCTGCAGGTTAACACATAATGAAGAGATATTTAACAGATATTTGTATTGTATTTCGGGCCGTTATTAGTTCAGTTTTATTTTTTAATAATCACATTGTTGGTTATAAAAATATTTCATACTTCTCTGACAATCTGCAATCACTTTCATAATTGCATTATACAATTCATGATTATAATTCATAAGTAAGCTGTAATTAATAAAGTATTAATAATTTAAGAGCAGAATACATATATATATGTATGTATATACATGTATGTGTATATATGTATGTATATATTTGTATATATATGTATGTGTATGTGTATATATATATGTATATATATGTATGTATATATATGTATATAGTATGTATATATATGTATATATATGGATGTATATGTATATATATGTATGTATATATATGTATGTATATATATGTATATATATGTATGTATATATATATATATGTATGTATATATATGTATGTAATATATGTATATGTATGTATGTATATGTATATATATGTATGTATATATATGTATGTATATATATATGTATGTGTATGTATGTATATATATGTATATATGTTTGTATATATATGTATATATATGTATGTATATATTTGTATATATATGTATATATATATATGTATGTATATATATGTATATATATATGTAATATATCTGTATATTGTATGTAATATATATATGTATATATCTGTATGTATATGTATGTATATATATGTATGTATATTATATATATGTATGTATATATATGTATGTATATACAGTATATCTCAAAAGTGAGTACACCCTTTAGATTTTTGCAAATATTCTGTTATATCCTTTCAGGGGATAACATTATCCTACTGAAACTTTGATATAACTTAAAGTAGTCAGTGTGCTGCTTGAATAACAGTATAGATTTATTGTCCTTTGAAAATTACTCAGTACACAGCTGTTAATGTCTAAACAGCTGGCAACAAAAGTGAGTACAACCCCATAGTGAACATGTCTAAATTGTGCCCAAAGTGTCAATATTTTGTGTGACCACCATTGTTATCTAGCACTGCTTTAACCCTCCTGGGCATGGAATTCACCAGAGCTGCACAGGTTGCTTCTGGAATCTTCTTCCACTCCTCCACGACGACATCACGGAGCGCACGGATGTTGGACACCTTGCACTCCTCCACCTTCCTCTTGAGGATGCCCCACATGTGCTCAATTGGGTTTAGGTCTGGAGACATACTTGGCCAGTCCATCACCTTAACCTTCAGCTTCTTCAGCAAGGCCGTTGTCATCTTGGAGGTGTGTTTAGGGTCATTATCATGTTGGAAAACTGCCCTACGGCCCAGTTTCCGAAGAGAGGGGATCATGCTCTGCTGCAGGATGTCACAGTATATATTGGAATTCATGTGTCCCTCAATGAAATGCAGCTCCCCAGTGCCGGCAGCACTCATGCAGCCCCAGACCATGATGCTGCCACCACCATGCTTGACTGTAGGCAAAACACATTTGTCTTGGTACTCCTCACCAGGGTGCCGCCACACACGCCGGACACCATCTGACCCAAACAGGTTTATTTTGGTCTCATCAGACCACAGGACATGGTTCCAGTAACTCATGTTCTTGGATTCATTGTCTTCAGCAAACTGTTTGCGGGCTTTCTTATGCATCGGTTTCAGAAGGGGCTTCTGTCTGGGGCGACGGCCATACAAACCGATTTGATGCAGTGTGCGGCGTATGGTCTGGGCACTGACAGGCTGACATCCCACTTCTGCAACCTCTGCAGCAATGCTGGAAGCACTCGCACGTCTATTTTTGGAAACCAACCTCTGGATATGACGCTGAGCACGTGGACTCAACTTCTTTGGTCGACCCTGGCGAGGCCTGTTCCGAGTGGAACCTGTCCTGGAAAACCGCTGTATGATCTTAGCCACTGTGCTGCAACTCATTTTCATGGTGTTGGCAATCTTCTTATAGCCAAGGCCATCTTTGTGAAGCGCAATAATCCTTTTTTCAGCCGCTCAGAGAGTTCCTTGCCATGAGGTGCCATGTTGTCCAGCATTCAGAGAGAATTGTGCCCAAAACACCAAATTTAACAGCCCTGCTTATCATTTACACCTGAATCCTTGTAACACTAACGAGTCACATGACACCAGGGCGGGAAAACAACATCATTGGGCACAATTAGGACATGTTCACTATGGGGTGTACTCACTTTTGTTGCCAGCTGTTTAGACATTAACAGCTGTGTACTGAGTAATTTCAAAGGACAATAAATCTATACTGTTATTCAAGCAGCACACTGACTACTTTAAGTTATATCAAAGTTTCAGTAGGATAATGTTATCCCCTGAAAGGATATAACAGAATATTTGCAAAAATCTAAAGGGTGGGTAACTCACTTTTGAGATATACTGTATATATGTATATATGTATGTATATATTGTATGTATATATGTATATATATGTAGTATATGTATGTATATTATGTATATTTGTATTATGTTATGTTATATATCTTGTATGTTCTGTCTGTCTCTTCTTCTGTTCTTCTGTTCTCTCTCGTATGTTCTGTACGTCCTATCTGTCTGTTCTGTCTTGTCTGTTGTCTTCATTGTCTGTCTCTCTCCTTCTCTGTTTGTCTCTCTCTGTCTGTCTCTTCTGTCTTCTGTTTATGTCTCTGTTGTCTGTCTGTCTTGTCCTGTTCTCTCTGTTCTGCTCTGTATTCTATCTATGTCTGTCGTTGTATCTTCTGTCTCTCTCTGTCTGTCATTTGTATTTATGTCTTCTCTCTTCTTCTCTCTATGTATGTCTCTCTGTGTCTCTTCTGTCTGTTATATATCTTTTATGTACTTCTCTGTTTCTCTTATGTCTCTCTCTCTATCTCTTCTGTATGTCTCTCTCTCCTGTACTATCTGTCTCTCTTTTCTATCTCTTCTCTCCTTATCACTTATCGTGGTGGGAGGTTTGTGTGTCCCGATAACCTGAGAGCTGTGTTGTCTGGAGCCTGTTGCTCCTGTAGGGTTCTCCCAAGGCAAATTGGTCCTCAGGTGAGGGGCCAGACTAAGAATGGTTTTCACAAAAACGACTTCATGAAAGAAAGGAAAGGAAAGGAGAGACCCTGGCCCGGAGGAATCCCGGGCCCCCGTCTGGGAGCCAGGCCCAGAGTGAGGGGCCCGACACCGCGAGCGGTCCTGGGGGCCCGGTTTGCCAACGGAGCCCGGTCGGGGCACAGCCCGAAGAAGCTACGTGGTTGCCTCCCATCCTCCATCCTGTGGCCCACCACTCATGGGAAAAACCGCTGGGGTCGGGTGCGCTGTCACACGGGTGGCAGTGATGGTCAGGGACCTCGACGGACCAGACCCGGGCAGCAGAGGCTGGCTCTGGGGACGTGGAACGTCACCTCTCTGTGGGGGAAGGAGCCGGAACTAGTGCGGGAGGTGGATCGCTACCAGTTGGATCTGGTGGGGCTTACCTCCACGCACAGTCTTGGCTCTGGAACCGTACTCCTGGATAGGGGTTGGACTCTATTCTTCTCCGGAGTTGCCCAAGGTGTGAGGCGTCGGGCCGGGGTGGGGATACTCACTAGCCCCCGGCTGAGCGCCGCTACGTTGGAGTTTATCCCGGTGGACGAGAGGGTCGCCTCCCTACGCCTTCGGGTTATGGGGGGGAAAACTCTGACTGTTGTTTGTGCCTATGCCCCAAACCGCAGTTCTGAGTATTCGGCCTTCTTGGAGACCCTGAATGGAGCCCTGCAGGGGGCTCCAGTAGGGGACTCCGTAGTCTTGCTGGGAGACTTCAACGCACACGTGGGAAACGATGGAGACACCTGGAGAGGCGTGATTGGGAGGAAGGGCCTCCCTGATCTAAACCCGAACGGTCGTTTGTTGTTGGACTTCTGTGCTAGTCATGGAATGGCCATAACAAACACCATGTTCGAACATAAGGATGCTCATAAGTGCACGTGGTACCAGAGCACCCTAGGCCAAAGGTCAATGATCGATTTCGTAATCGTATCATCTGATCTGAGGCCGCATGTTTTGGACACTCGGGTGAAGAGAGGGGCGGAGCTGTCGACTGATCACCATCTGGTGGTGAGTTGGATCAAGGGGTGGGGGAAGACTCTGGACAGACCTGGTAAACCCAAACGGGTAGTGCGGGTGAACTGGGAACGTCTGGAGGAAGCCCTGTCCTGGGGATCTTTAACTCACACCTCCGGCGGAGCTTTTCAGCCATCCCTGTGGAGGTTGGGGGCATTGAACCTGAGTGGGCGATGTTCAAAACCTCTATTGCTGAAGCTGCGGTGATGAGCTGTGGTCTCAAGGTCTTAGGTGCCTCAAGGGGCGGTAACCCTCGAACACCGTGGTGGACCCCGGTGGTCAGGGAAGCCGTCCGACTGAAGAAGGAGTCCTTCCGGGTTATGTTATCCGGGAGGACTCCGGAAACAGTTGCAGGGTATCGAAGGACTAGAAGGGCGGCAGCTTCTGCCGTGTCAGAGGCAAAGCAGCGGGTGTGGGAGAAGTTCGGAGAAGCTATGGAGAAGGACTTTCGGTCGGCACCAAGGTGCTTCTGGAAAACCATCCGGCACCTCAGGAGGGGGAAGCGAGGAACCATCCAAGCTGTGTACAGCAAGGGTGGGACCCTGCTGACTTCAACTGAGAAGGTTATCGGCCGGTGGAAGGAGCACTTTGAGGAACTCCTGAATCCGACTAACACGCCCTCTATGGTTGAGGCAGAGCTGGAAGCTGATGGGGGATCATCGTCAATTTCCCTGATGGAAGTCACTGAGGTAGTCAAACAACTCCACAGTGGCAAAGCCGCAGGGGTTGATGAGATCCGTCCAGAAATGCTGAAGGCTTTGGGTGTTGAGGGGCTGTCTTGGTTGACACGCCTCGTCAACATTGCGTGGAAGTCTGGGACAGTGCCTAGGGGTTGGCAGACCGGGGTGGTGGTTCCCCTATTTAAAAAGGGGGACCAGAGAGTGTGTGCCAACTACAGGGGTATCACACTTCTCAGCCTCCCTGGTAAAGTCTACTCCAAGGTACTGGAAAGGAGGGTTCGGCCGGTAGTCGAACCTCTGATTGAAGAGGAACAATTCGGATTCCTGTCCTGGTCGTGGAATAACAGACCAACTCTTTACTCTTGCAAGGATCCTGGAGGGGGCCTGGGAGTACGCCCATCCGGTCTACATGTGTTTTGTGGATCTGGAGAAGGCATATGACCGGGTCCCCCAGGGTGATACTGTGGGAGGTGCTGCGGGAGTATGGGGTGAGGGGGTCACTTTGAGGGCCATCCAATCCCTGTACGCCCAAAGCGAGAGTTGTGTCCGGATACTCGGCAGTAAGTCGGACTCGTTTCCCGTGAATGTTGGCCTCCGCCAGGGCTGCGCTTTATCACCAATCCTGTTCGTGATTTTCATGGATAGGATATCGAGGCGTAGTCGTGGAGGAGAGGGGTTGCAGTTCGGTGACCTGAGGATCTCATCGCTGCTCTTTGCAGATGATGTGGTCCTTATGGCATCATCGGTCTGTGACCTTCAACAGTCACTGGATCGGTTCGCAGCCGAGTGTGAAGCGGTTGGGATGAGGATCAGCACCTCCAAATCCGCACCGTTGTGACGAAAAGAGAGCTGACCAGAAGACAAAGCTCTCAATCTACCGGTCGATCTTCGTTCCTACCCTCACCTATGGTCATGAAGGCTGGGTCATGACCGAAAGAACGAGATCACGGGTACAAGCGGCCGAAATGGGTTTTCTCAGACGGGTGCTGGCGTCTCCCTTAGAGATAGGGTGAGAAGCTCAGCCATCCGTGAGAGACTCGGAGTAGAGCCGCTGCTCCTTTACGTTGAAAGGAGCCAGTTGAGGTGGTTCGGGCATCTAGTAAGGATGCCACCTGGGCGCCTCCCTAGGGAGGTGTTCCAGGCACGTCCAGCTGGGAGGAGACCCCGGGGAAGACCCAGGACTCGGTGGAGAGATTATATCTCCTCACTGGCCTGGGAACGCCTCAGGATCCCCCAGTCGGAGCTGGAGGATGTGGCCCGGAGAAGGGAAGATTGGGGTTCCTTACTGGAGCTGCTGCCCCCGCGACCCGATCCCGGATAAGCGGTAGACGATGGATGGATGGATGGATGTATGATAGTATGGACAAGTAGTATATGAGAACATAGACGATAGGATACATATGACGTAAGATGTATACATAGACGATATGAGATACAAGAGCTATAGTATACATAGTACTGTAGAACATATGTACATATGTATATGTATGTATATATGTATATATATGTATATATATGTGTATGTATGTGTATGTATATGTATGTATGTATATGTATGTGTATATATGTATATGTATATATATATGTATATATATATATATATATACATATATATATATATGTGTATATATGTATATGTATATGTATATATATATGTGTATATATATATAATTATATATATATGTATATATTTACTATATATATGTATATATCTATATATGTATATGTCTATATATCTGTATCTCTATCTGTCCTATATGTTCTCTGTATCTCTCTGTATTATATGTATCTCTTGTCTCTCTCTTGTCTCTCTCTCTCTGTGTCTCTCTCTGTCTCTCTCTCTCTCTCTCTCTCTCTCTCTCTCTCTCTCTCTCTCGTCTCTCTCTTGTCTCTCTCTCTCTCTCTGTCTCTCTCTCTCTCTCTGTCTCTCTCTCCTTCTCTCTCTCTCTGTCTCTCCCTCTCTCTCTGTCTCCTCTCTCTCTCTCTCTGTCTCTCTGTCTCTCCCTCTCTCTGTCTTCCTCTCTCTCTGTCTCTCCCTCTCTTCTGTCTCTCCCTCTCTCTCTCTCTCTCTCTCTCTCTCTCTCTCTCTCTCTCTCTATCTATCTATATATATATATATGTGTGTATATATATAAGCGGCGCGGCAGCACCTTTACAGTAAACCAAAGAAGAAGAACCCGCACATGCGCAGTGTGGGTCTGATTGAGTGTTGGTGAAGATGTCTGCGCCCATAGACCTGGAGCTGAAGAAGGTAACTATATAATATTTATAAAGTATAAATTATAAGTTATATATTATATATTATACAACCAGTATGCTTCCTGAACTCATCTGTGTCTGTGTTTAATGAAGTTCCGCTTAAATCTAACGTCAGGTGTTAGCAGCAGGGTTAGCACTAACTGTTAGCATGAGGAGCTAACCCACGCTACACATTTATATTAATATGCAACCTACACATTTAACAGGAGAGAAAAAGAAGGCAGCGTCAGGTATAAAGATATTTATCTTTAAACTGCAGATATATAATCGTAGCTTCACAGACGTGTGGTGCCATAGACTGTAAATAAATAGTTTTATTATAAACATTCTGTTATGAAGTGTTGTTACGATACCAATAAGACTTTGATAAGATACCTGCCTTAAAGTCTCCATACTGAAACCTAAAACATCAGGAAAAGTAGAATAATGACAGAACATGGAACTTAAAATTCGTATTTTATTATTATTAATTTAATAAATGTTTGCATGACAGTGGAGGGTGTTTGAGTGACACCTGTCTCTTGTAGGCGTTCTCGGAGCTGCAGGTGAAGATGATCGACACGCAGCAGAAGGCGAAGTTGGCTGATCTGCAGATCGATCAGCTGACTCGAGTTCAGAAACTCGCCAAGCTAACCAACGCAGAGATCAGCACCCTGTCCGACAACACAAGGCTCTACGAGGGAGTCGGACGCATGTGAGCCTCCATGACAACCAGGATCTTTGATCACCTGGCCAGGTTACACTGACATCACAAGGACAGATTATAAAGTGTTGTGTGTGTGGTGTGTGTGT
>NW_021166942.1:74929-94929 GCF_900634415.1 Cottoperca gobio | reverse complement strand
ATGTCGTGTTTGAAAGCAAATATTCATTTGAAAATAATTTAGGATCTTTTTCTTTAAAAATTATACATTTTTAGTTGAATAAGTGTCCGTGTGAAAAACATGAAGATCACATCAGATCTAATTGATTATTAATTTACTCCACACTCTAAATACTTTAGTTTTCTTAAGGAATTGGTTTTTATTTATTAAATTGTATCTTCAATGCTTTGGGATTAGATTTCACCTGACAACCAATAAACAATCTGAAGATTAAATTGAGAGATTTAGTCAAATATTAACTGAAAAAACAAGTGATTGTTAAACCAAGAAAATCAGAAAGGTGGGGGGCAGAGAGCAACAGGAGAGAGAGCTCGAGCCGACTTCTCTTAAAATCACTCTTCAGAGTTCAGTCTTCAGAGGATCCGTCAGACTGTAAGTACATTTTCACTGATTTACAGAGAAACCCTGTTTCCCTTCAGTGCGGCTGCAGTAATCCTTTAAGAACTCTCACCAGACTCCATGCAAATATTCACCTTTTAGAGTTCAGTATAAACCTCTGCTGCAGCTCTCCTGTCGGGGTTACGTGTTTTTATAAGGATAATGCAAACACAGTACTGTGATTTATGAAGGACTGACCACCAGAACCTGCAGCTACAAAGTGAGTACACATTTATAATCAAACCTTCATACAAATCTGATTTTTTTTAATTCATTTGTTTTGTTTTCAGGTTCTTTCTGATGGAACTGAACCCTAATCCTGAAAACACAAGACATCCGTCTCTTTTATTAGTATTGTTTTTGTTATTATACATTTATGATAAATCTATGCTGGCCTGTAAATCAGTTTAAAACGTTGAAATTTGGAAGTGAAAATACCAAAACAACACAAGACAAGAGAAGAAGATGGGCTTTGATGATCTGCTGGAGCAGGTGAGACAATTTACTGAATATTACTGATTATTACTGAATACTGCATCATGTACAGGTGGAAAGAGCACGTTGAGGAACTCCTGAACCTGAACAGCACGTGCTCTGTGGAGGAGGCAGAGTTACATCCCTGGCAGAGGGTCGCGCTGCACCGGGGTGGATGAGGTTCTCTCTGAGATGCTGAAGGTTCTGAATGTTGTTGGGCTGTATTGTCGGAACCGCCTCTTCAGTGTGGCGTGGAGGTCCAGGACAGAGCCTGTGGAGCGACAGACCCGGGGAGGGGGGGTGTCCATTGTTAAAAGGGGGACAGAAGGGTGTGTGCTTCTCAGCCTCCCCTGAATATGAAATGCGAAAGGAGGCTCACATTCAGGAGGAGCAGTGTGGACTCCGTCCTGGCCCTGAAACAGTGGACCAGCTCTGTACTCTGCAGGACTGTTGGGAGGGGGGTTGTATGTGTTTTGTGGACTTGGGAGGGCTTACTTACTACTTTACTGAGCCTGCTGCCACCGGGACCCGACCCTTAGAGGCAGGAAAAAAATGTATCGATAGTTTTAAATTTCTGCATTATTTACTCTGATGACACGAAGAGAATCAGCTCAGTTGAACACCTGTTACAGGTGGACCAGGAGTGGCAGGTGTGTAATGCCTGTTTCACCCTCAGGTGGGAGGGTTCGGCCAGGTACCAGTGGCTCCATGTGACTCTGATCAGTATACCTGGTTTGATGATTGCGAGTCAGAACCTCCTGAACAACTTTGTCTCAGGAATCCCCGCCCACCACTGCAGCCTGCCGGCCAATCACAGCAGCCTCTACAACCTGTCTCACTACCAGGTAACCTGTCTGTCTGATACTGTGGTAGATGGATGTGATGTCATAAAAACAACCTGCTAAAAATAATCATTCAATTTTCATTCTAGTATATTTGTAACACTGCATTATTGCTTACAATCTACTGAAACAGTCCGACTTATAGACATTGTATGTTATTGTTCATTGTATTGGATATAAGTGTGAACGTGATTGGTTGTTGCAGGTAGACGAGAAGCAGCTTCTGAAAGCGTTCATCCCTATGGACTCTTCAGGAACTAGACTGGACCGCTGCAAGAGGTAAAAAGCTCTTATTCTTTTGTGTATTTCTTTCCTTGTTATGTGGTGAACAAACATTCAGCATGTCATGGGACATTCTTACACACTTCCAGTGATACAAGTAGATGTCTATCAAATGCATTATGAATAATAAAATACATTAAATAAAACATAAGGTATTAAATGCAATAAATAAAACATAACATCAGAAAAGTCAATATATCTTAATCTGGGGCTACAGAAAATAATTCTTCACAATTTTAAGTTCACTTCTCTCCGTTGTATTGATGAATAAACTCCCTGTGACATCACTTCCTGTTTCACCTGTTGTTCAGGTATGTGGAGCCTCAGTGGCAGCTGTTAGCCACTACCACTCAGCTAACGTTAGCCAGCTACAGACGGAAGGATGTTTGGATGGATGGACGTTCGAACCGCTCCGATTTCTCTCCACCACCGTCTCCGAGGTTAGAGAACAAATTATTATCAGATGTAATGCTGTCGTGACTTTCATCCGGTAGAGATGGGAATCTCTGTATCAGGTTTCAGTTTGCTTGGGAGCATACCAGATAGAAAAGAAAACACTAAGAAAGCGGGGCGCTAATAAACCTGAGAGGCCGCACCCCATTTGTTCCTTTTAAAGCTGCACTGTCAACAACAAATCTGTGTTGAAATCGGCAGGAGAGCTAGCTAACATTAGCTCTTAGCAGTTAGCATCTGGAGCTAACAGCTAGGTTCCATAGAGTTAAATTATGATGCGTCCAAGCTCTATTCAGTAAAAAAATAGTATTGAGTATCTGTCTCTTTCCCTCTCTCTCCCCCTGTCCTGTCTCCCTCCCTCCCTGTCTCCCTCCCTGTCTGTGTCTCTGCCTGTCTGTCTGTCTCTCTCCTCTTGTCACTCACTCCTCCTGTCTCTCTCTATCTCTCTTTCTCTCAGTGGGAGCTGGTGTGTCCTCTGCGTCCTCTCAAACAAATGATTCAGACGATCTATATGGGTGGAGTTTTAGCAGGAGCCATTATCTTCGGCGGTCTTTCAGACAGGTAAACTCGCCTGTAAACACACAGGTATATACATATACAGCGGATAAAATAAGTATTGAACACGTCACAGTTCTCAGTAAATATATTTCTAAAGGTGATTTTGACAGGGGGTGTGGGGGGGACATGTTGTCCAATAGAGAGGGCCAGCTTGGCTGTCATTCTCCTGTTTCTTGTGTGACCTTGGTAATGAGAGACCTTTTTATAGGCCATCAGTTGGGACTGAACCAGCTGATGTTAGTTTGCACTAACGAGCAGCAGCATTGCTTCTAATTACTGATAGATTTCAGAGGGTTTCTTGGCTTCTTGCCTTTTTGCACCTTTCTTCATGTGTTCAATACTGTTTCCCTGTCATTCCATTTTATTACACATAACTTATTTGTTTTGGTTTCTTTGCATGTGTGGATTGTATGTGTTGTTAATGTCATGTCAACAGCCCCTTTAGAAATATATTTACTGAGAAAACTGTTCAATACTTATTTTATACCCGCTGTGTGTGTGTGTGTATATATATATATATATATATATATATATATATATATATATATATATATATATATATATATATACACACACACGGTGGGGTAAAATAAGTATTGAACAGTTTTCTGTTCAACTGTTCAATACTTATTTTACCCGCTGTGTGTGTGTGTGTATATATATATATATATATATATATATATATATATATATATAACACACAGTGGGTAAAATAAGTATTGAACAGTTTTTCTCAGTAAATATATTTCTAAAGGGGCTGTTGACATGACATTAACAACACATACAATATATATATATATATATATATATATATATATATATATATATATATATATATATATATATATATATATATATATATATATATATATATATATATATATATATATATATATATATATATATATATATATATATATATATATATATATATATATATATAAAAAAGCATTACCTGTGTGCACAGATCCAAGCAATCACAATCTCTCTATCTCTCAGGTTCGGGAGGCGGTCTATCCTTATTTGGTCGTACCTGCAGCTCGGCATTCTGGGTTGTAGCGCTGCCCTCTCTCCTTCATACTCCGCCTACTGTGTCTTTAGGTTTCTGAGCGGGATGGCGGTGTCCGGAGTCATCCTGAACGGAGTCTCACTGAGTACCTGTCTACCTGTCTACCTGTCTGTCTGTCTGTCTGGCTATTTAGAGCAGGGGTTCCCAAACTTTTTGTGGCCAAGGCACACCTGAGTTCATATCTGGGAAAAATCCCCTCTATAACACAAAGTATCACTGTTATCACTCTGTGAACATTTATTTATTTAGTCCTTGTAAGAAGCTATTCTCCTTCACACTAGCAGAGAGCCTTTGATGTGTCACACCATGCGCAAATGGATAAAACGGCTTCGCTTTGACAGAGTTCTTTTTTTTAATGATTGTTTTATTTATATTTAGGCCAAAGCATATCAGACCTATTGTTTCTATATTGTGAAATAAGTGTGTAGGACAAAGTACCGATAAAGTACAGTGTTTCCCTGCGCTGCGCCCCCCCCCCCCCCCCCCCACTTTTTTTTTAATCTATAGTATGTATATATATTTATTTTATAGTATACATATTTCTATATATTTAGAGTATATAAATGTATATATATTTAGATTATAAATATTGATCTATCTTTGTCGAATTAACGCGTTAATTTATCACAGAAAAAATAAAGCGTTAAAAATATTAACGCAGATTAATCGCGCTCCTAGATGCCCCTGACTTTGGTCCGACAGCACGGAGCTCTGACAGCACCCGTCCCCTGTGCCCGTCCCCCCGTCGCACGGAGCTCTCACAGCAAATATTGTTGTATACGAATTAATCACAAAGCTTGTAATTAAATAGATTACTTTTTTAATCGCTTGACAGCCCTAATATATATATATATATATATATAATATATATATATTTATATATATATATATATATATATATATATATATATAAAATATATATATATATATATATATATATTATATATATATATATATATATATATATATATATATTATATATATATATATAATTTATTTTATTTTATTTTTTTATTTTTTTGTAAGAAAGTGTTTGATTTGTCTACCTGTCTGTCTGTCTGTCTGCAGAGGTGGAGTGGATTCCGACTAAAGAGAGGACGTTAGTGGGAACGCTCACTTCCTTCTTCTTCACCTTCGGTCAGATGATTCTGGCGGGACTCGCCTATTGGCTGAGAGACTGGAGGAAGCTGCAGGTGGTCGTCTGCGCCCCCCAGTTCCTGTTCTTTGCCTACAGCTGGTAAGTGTGCTCTTTCAAAATAAAACTCTCTGTGCTTTCTGCTATCTGATTGGTCAGGAGATCTCTCTGCTCTCTGATTGGTCAGGTGGTTCTCGGAGTCGGCCCGTTGGTTGGTTCTGAACCGTCGTTCTGAGGATGCGTTGAAGTCTCTTCACCGAATTGCTCACATCAACGGGAAGAAAGAAATAATCGACAAGTTAACACTAGAGGTATTGTACCTGCCTCACTGTTTGTCTGTCTTTCTGTCTGTCTGTCTGTCTGCCTGCCTGTCTGTCTGTCTGTCACATATTTAAACCTGTCTGATGTCCAATCAGAGCTAAACTCAGCACCATGTGACCTCTGACGTCCAATGAGAGCTGAGCTCAGCACCATGTGACCCGCAGGTTCTGAACTCCCACATGAAGAAGGAAATGGACTCGAGTCGCTCAACGCACACTGCATACGACCTGCTGAGGACAAGAGGGATGAGACGCATCTCCATCTGCCTGCTGGTCGTGTGGTCAGGAACACAGACATACACACGAGTAATCTGATTACATGAGCAGACGTATACACGAGTAATCTGATTACATGAGGAGCAGACGTACACACAAGTAATCTGATTACATGAGGAGCAGACATACACACAAGTAATCTGATTACATGAGCAGACGTATACACGAGTAATCTGATTACATGAGGAGCAGACGTACACACAACTAATCTGAATACATGAGCAGACGTACACACAAGTAATCTGATTACATGAGCAGACGTACACACTAGTAATCTGATTACATGAGCAGACGTACACACAAGTAATCTGATTACATGAGCAGACATACACACTAGTAATCTGATTACATGAGCAGACGTACACACAAGTAATCTGATTACATGAGCAGACGTACACACTAATAATCTGATTACATGAGCAGACGTACACACAAGTAATCTGATTACATGAGCAGACATACACACGAGTAATCTGATTACATGAGGAGCAGACATACACTCGATTAATCTGATTACATGAGGAGCAGACGTACACACGAGTAATCTGATTACATGAGGCAGACGTACACACAAGTAATCTGATTACATGAGCAGACGTACACACAAGTAATCTGATTACATGAGCAGACATACACACGAGTGATCTGATTACATGAGCTGACGTACACACGAGTAATCTGATTACATGAGCAGACGTACACACAAGTAATCTGATTACATGAGCAGACGTACACACTAGTAATCTGATTACATGAGCAGACGTACACACTAGTAATCTGATTACATGAGCAGACGTACATATGGGTAATCTGATTAGATGAGCTGACATACACATGAGTAATCTGATTACATGAGCAGACATATGCACAAGTAATCTGATTACATGAGCAGACGTACACACAAGTAATCTGATTACATGAGCAGACGTACACACTAGTAATCTGATTACATGAGCAGACGTACACTAGTAATCTGATTACATGAGCAGACATACACACTAGTAATCTGATTACATGAGCAGACGTACACACAAGTAATCTGATTACATGAGCAGACGTACACACTAATAATCTGATTACATGAGCAGACGTACACACGAGTAATCTGATTACATGAGCAGACATACACACGAGTAATCTGATTACATGAGGAGCAGACATACACTCGATTAATCTGATTACATGAGGAGCAGACGTACACACGAGTAATCTGATTACATGAGCAGACGTACACACAAGTAATCTGATTACATGAGCAGACATACACACGAGTGATCTGATTACATGAGCTGACGTACACACGAGTAATCTGATTACATGAGCAGACGTACACACAAGTAATCTGATTACATGAGCAGACGTACACACTAATAATCTGATTACATGAGGAGCAGACATACACTCGATTAATCTGATTACATGAGGAGCAGACGTACACACGAGTAATCTGATTACATGAGCAGACGTACACACTAGTAATCTGATTACATGAGCAGACATATGCACAAGTAATCTGATAACATGAGGAGCAGAGGTACACACTAGTAATCTGATTACATGAGCAGACGTACACACAAGTAATCTGATTACATGAGCAGACATACACACTAGTAATCTGATTACATGAGCAGACATATGCACAAGTAATCTGATAACATGAGGAGCAGAGGTACACACTAGTAATCTGATTACATGAGCAGACGTACACACTAGTAATCTGATTACATGAGCAGACGTACACACAAGTAATCTGATTACATGAGCAGACGTACACACTAGTAATCTGATTACATGAGGAGCAGACATACACTCGATTAATCTGATTACATGAGGAGCAGACGTACACACGAGTAATCTGATTACATGAGCAGACGTACACACAAGTAATCTGATTACATGAGCAGACGTACACACTAGTAATCTGATTACATGAGCAGACGTACACACTAGTAATCTGATTACATGAGCAGACGTACATATGGGTAATCTGATTACATGAGCTGACATACACATGAGTAATCTGATTACATGAGCAGACATATGCACAAGTAATCTGATAACATGAGGAGCAGAGGTACACACTAGTAATCTGATTACATGAGCAGACGTACACACAAGTAATCTGATTACATGAGCAGACGTACACACTAGTAATCTGATTACATGAGCAGACGTACACACTAGTAATCTGATTACATGAGCAGACATACACACTAGTAATCTGATTACATGAGCAGACGTACACACAAGTAATCTGATTACATGAGCAGACGTACACACTAATAATCTGATTACATGAGCAGACGTACACACGAGTAATCTGATTACATGAGCAGACATACACACGAGTAATCTGATTACATGAGGAGCAGACATACACACGAGTAATCTGATTACATGAGCAGACGTACACACAAGTAATCTGATTACATGAGCAGACATACACACGAGTGATCTGATTACATGAGCTGACGTACACACGAGTAATCTGATTACATGAGCAGACGTACACACAAGTAATCTGATTACATGAGCAGACGTACACACTAGTAATCTGATTACATGAGCAGACGTACACACTAGTAATCTGATTACATGAGCAGACATACACGAGTAATCTGATTACATGAGCAGACGTACACACTAGTAATCTGATTACATGAGCAGACGTACACACAAGTAATCTGATTACATGAGCAGACGTACACACTAGTAATCTGATTACATGAGCAGACGTACACACAAGTAATCTGATTACATGAGCAGACGTACACACTAGTAATCTGATTACATGAGCAGACGTACACAAGTAATCTGATTACATGAGCAGACATACACACGAGTAATCTGATTACATGAGGAGCAGACATACACTCGATTAATCTGATTACATGAGGAGCAGACGTACACACGAGTAATCTGATTACATGAGCAGACGTACACACAAGTAATCTGATTACATGAGCAGACATACACACGAGTGATCTGATTACATGAGCAGACATACACACGAGTGATCTGATTACATGAGCTGACGTACACACGAGTGATCTGATTACATGAGCAGACGTACACACAAGTAATCTGATTACATGAGCAGACGTACACACTAGTAATCTGATTACATGAGCAGACGTACATATGGGTAATCTGATTACATGAGGAGCAGACATACACACGAGTAATCTGATTACTTGAGGAGCAGACGTACACACGAGTAATCTGATTACATGAGGAGCAGATTTACACACGAGTAATCTGATTACACGAGCAGACGTACACACTAGTAATCTGATTACATGAGCAGACGTACACACTAATAATCTGATTACATGAGGAGCAGACATACACTCGATTAATCTGATTACATGAGGAGCAGACGTACACACGAGTAATCTGATTACATGAGCAGACGTACACACTAGTAATCTGATTACATGAGCAGACATATGCACAAGTAATCTGATAACATGAGGAGCAGAGGTACACACTAGTAATCTGATTACATGAGCAGACGTACACACAAGTAATCTGATTACATGAGCAGACATACACACTAGTAATCTGATTACATGAGCAGACATATGCACAAGTAATCTGATAACATGAGGAGCAGAGGTACACACTAGTAATCTGATTACATGAGCAGACGTACACACTAGTAATCTGATTACATGAGCAGACGTACACACAAGTAATCTGATTACATGAGCAGACGTACACACTAGTAATCTGATTACATGAGGAGCAGACATACACTCGATTAATCTGATTACATGAGGAGCAGACGTACACACGAGTAATCTGATTACATGAGCAGACGTACACACAAGTAATCTGATTACATGAGCAGACGTACACACTAGTAATCTGATTACATGAGCAGACGTACACACTAGTAATCTGATTACATGAGCAGACGTACATATGGGTAATCTGATTACATGAGCTGACAAACACATGAGTAATCTGATTACATGAGCAGACGTACACACTAGTAATCTGATTACATGAGCAGACGTACACACTAGTAATCTGATTACATGAGCAGACATACACACGAGTGATCTGATTACATGAGCTGACGTACACACGAGTGATCTGATTACATGAGCAGACGTACACACAAGTAATCTGATTACATGAGCAGACGTACACACTAGTAATCTGATTACATGAGCAGACGTACATATGGGTAATCTGATTACATGAGGAGCAGACATACACACGAGTAATCTGATTACTTGAGGAGCAGACGTACACACGAGTAATCTGATTACATGAGGAGCAGATTTACACACGAGTAATCTGATTACACGAGCAGACGTACACACTAGTAATCTGATTACATGAGCAGACGTACACACTAATAATCTGATTACATGAGGAGCAGACATACACTCGATTAATCTGATTACATGAGGAGCAGACGTACACACGAGTAATCTGATTACATGAGCAGACGTACACACTAGTAATCTGATTACATGAGCAGACATATGCACAAGTAATCTGATAACATGAGGAGCAGAGGTACACACTAGTAATCTGATTACATGAGCAGACGTACACACAAGTAATCTGATTACATGAGCAGACATACACACTAGTAATCTGATTACATGAGCAGACATATGCACAAGTAATCTGATAACATGAGGAGCAGAGGTACACACTAGTAATCTGATTACATGAGCAGACGTACACACTAGTAATCTGATTACATGAGCAGACGTACACACAAGTAATCTGATTACATGAGCAGACGTACACACTAGTAATCTGATTACATGAGGAGCAGACATACACTCGATTAATCTGATTACATGAGGAGCAGACGTACACACGAGTAATCTGATTACATGAGCAGACGTACACACAAGTAATCTGATTACATGAGCAGACGTACACACTAGTAATCTGATTACATGAGCAGACGTACACACTAGTAATCTGATTACATGAGCAGACGTACATATGGGTAATCTGATTACATGAGCTGACATACACATGAGTAATCTGATTACATGAGCAGACATATGCACAAGTAATCTGATAACATGAGGAGCAGAGGTACACACTAGTAATCTGATTACATGAGCAGACGTACACACAAGTAATCTGATTACATGAGCAGACGTACACACTAGTAATCTGATTACATGAGCAGACGTACACACTAGTAATCTGATTACATGAGCAGACATACACACTAGTAATCTGATTACATGAGCAGACGTACACACAAGTAATCTGATTACATGAGCAGACGTACACACTAATAATCTGATTACATGAGCAGACGTACACACGAGTAATCTGATTACATGAGCAGACATACACACGAGTAATCTGATTACATGAGGAGCAGACATACACACGAGTAATCTGATTACATGAGCAGACGTACACACAAGTAATCTGATTACATGAGCAGACATACACACGAGTGATCTGATTACATGAGCTGACGTACACACGAGTAATCTGATTACATGAGCAGACGTACACACAAGTAATCTGATTACATGAGCAGACGTACACACTAGTAATCTGATTACATGAGCAGACGTACACACTAGTAATCTGATTACATGAGCAGACATACACGAGTAATCTGATTACATGAGCAGACGTACACACTAGTAATCTGATTACATGAGCAGACGTACACACAAGTAATCTGATTACATGAGCAGACGTACACACTAGTAATCTGATTACATGAGCAGACGTACACACAAGTAATCTGATTACATGAGCAGACGTACACACTAGTAATCTGATTACATGAGCAGACGTACACAAGTAATCTGATTACATGAGCAGACATACACACGAGTAATCTGATTACATGAGGAGCAGACATACACTCGATAATCTGATTACATGAGGAGCAGACGTACACACGAGTAATCTGATTACATGAGCAGACGTACACACAAGTAATCTGATTACATGAGCAGACATACACACGAGTGATCTGATTACATGAGCTGACGTACACACGAGTAATCTGATTACATGAGCAGACGTACACACAAGTAATCTGATTACATGAGCAGACGTACACACTAGTAATCTGATTACATGAGCAGACGTACACACTAGTAATCTGATTACATGAGCAGACATACACACGAGTGATCTGATTACATGAGCTGACGTACACACGAGTGATCTGATTACATGAGCAGACGTACACACAAGTAATCTGATTACATGAGCAGACGTACACACTAGTAATCTGATTACATGAGCAGACGTACATATGGGTAATCTGATTACATGAGGAGCAGACATACACACGAGTAATCTGATTACTTGAGGAGCAGACGTACACACGAGTAATCTGATTACATGAGGAGCAGATTTACACACGAGTAATCTGATTACACGAGCAGACGTACACACGAGTAATCTGATTACATGAGTTGACGTACACACAATTAATCTGATTACATGAGGAGCAGATTTACACACGAGTAATCTGATTACATGAGCTGACGTACACACGAGTAATCTGATTACATGAGGAGCAGATTTACACACGAGTAATCTGATTACATGAGGAGCAGATATGTTGTTAACAGACTGACAGACAGATAACAGACATATATATTTTTTTATATGTACATATTTACAGGCTATATATATGTATAGATATATATATACGTATGTATGTATGTATAATTGTATATATTTATATATTTGTACATGTTTTTATTTACATATTTATATTTATATTATATGTATATATTTAAAGATGTTTATTTGTACATATTTATATATATATATTCATATAATTGTATAATTATATATTTATATACGTTTATATTTATTTATATAAACATATATATATATACATATTTATATATGTATATATATGTTTTTATATATACATTTTATATATGTATACAGTATACGTGTATATATATATATATTTATTTAATTGTATAATTATATATGTATGCCTCTCTTATAAATATCTCCTTTGCAGGTTCGCCACCAGTTTTGCGTACTACGGTTTGGCAATGGACCTGCAGAAGTTCGGGGTGAGTAACCTGATTAGCATCAATGCTACGTGTGAGCAGCTGCTGAGAACTTCCTGGTTCAGATCATGTAGGCTCAAAGGTTACCCTGGTAACGAGTTTTAAATGTTCCTAATGTGGAGTGAAATGATCCGCAGTCTGCTGACCTGCTGATCTGCTGACCTGCTGACCTGTTGACCTTCTGACCTGTTGACCTGCTGACCTGCTGACCTGTTTACCATCTGACCTGTTGACCTGCTGACCTGCTGACCTGTCGACCTGCTGACCTTCTGACCTGCTGACCTGTTCACCTGCTGACCTGCTGACCTGTTCACCTGCTGACCTGCTGTCCTGTTCACCTGCTGATCTGCTGACCTGCTGACCTGTCATGTTGAGGTGTTAATAACAACATGTAATTAATAATGTGTCTGTAACAACAACCTGATCCTCAGTCCGGATCATAACTACAAATATTGGTTTCATTCGAAAACACATAATTAATTACTTTCTGCAAACTAAGTGCTAGGGGGATTTTAATTACTTACTTGTCTCACCTGTCTCATCTGTCCAGGTGGGTATCTATCAGATCCAGCTCATCTTCGGAGCCGTGGACTTTCCCGCCAAATTGATGGCTCTGGGCATGCTCAGTTACCTCGGGAGGAGGGTCTCTCAAGCCACCTGCCTCTTCCTGTCAGCCCTCATCATCTTTGCCAACATCTTCGTCCCGACAAGTAAGTCGCACTAACACACACCAACACACTCTAACACACACCAACATACATTCACATGGGGTGGCGGTTGTCCAACAGTCGGAGGGTTGGGGGTTCGATCCCCTGCGGACCACATGTGGAAGCGTACTCAGAAACTGAACCTGATGTTTCAGACCATCACTGGATACAACGCTGCTCTACCACCCTGTGAGGCCCTGACAGTATACCAGGACGGCTGCTCAGGGACTGTGCCGACCAGCTGACCCATGTACTGGACCAGGCTATTGTTCCATCATGTTTCAAGTCAGCAGCCATTGTACCAGTGCCTAAAAAATCCCCAATCACTTGTCTGAATGATTATCCACATCATGAGGAAGTTCTTTGAGAGGCTGGTCAAGGACCATATCATCTCCATAATTCCCACCACACTCGATCCGTTCCAATTTGCTGTCCGCCCAAACCGCTCCACAGAGGACGCCATCTCCTCTGCACTCCACCACGACTGTTGTGCCAGGTTCAGTGCGAACCACATCCTGAAGTATTGAGAAAAAATAACTGTTCTTTGTATGTTGCACTTATATTGGTTTGGCTTATTTGTAGCTAATAGTTGAATTCGTATTCTATTGTTTCTGTATGTTGCACTTTTGTTTGGCTTATTTGAAGCTATTGTTCTGAACTTAAATGATTCTTGCAGTTTGGAGTTGTATCTTCATGATTGTTTGCACTTATTGTAAGTCGCTTTGGACAAAAGCGTCAGCTAAATTAACTGTAATGTAATGTAAAGTACGCGGACGACACAACAGTGGTGGAACTCATCAGGGACAACAACGAACTGGTCTACATGGAGGAGGTGAAACACCTGACAGACTGGTGTCACACCAACAACCTGATCCTGAATGTCGACAAAACAAAAGACATCAATGTTGACTTCAGGAAAAACTAGCACTGTCACACACTACTCCTCCTCAACGGCTCAGCAGTGAAGACTACAGACAGCACAAAGTTCTTGAGGGTGCAACTCACAAACAGTCTGACCTGGTCCCTTCACACCTCCTCACTGGTGGAAAAGGCACAGCAGCGCCTGCACTCTTTAATGTATATATTTATAGAGTGTATATATTTTATTTATATATATTACATTTATATTTTAAGTACATATTTTATTTTTCTGCATCAGCACCACAACACTTTTACAATGATCACTTATTCAGTCCCTTTTTTCCTCTGTTAGAGTAAGCAATTACAACAAAATTTAATTTGAATTGTACATTGTGTATAACTTGAAATTACATAAGTTTTTATTGATTGATTGATTGACACACACTAATACACACTAATATGCACACTAACACACACACATGTGTAGTTGTGAGGATGAAGGCCTCATTTCACTTCACTGCTCCCCACCAGACATGCAGACCATCAGGACCACGCTGGCCTGTCTCGGTAAAGGTTTCACCTCGGCCTCCTTCACCACCATCTACCTGTACACCGGAGAGCTGTACCCGACCATCATCAGGTGAGACCCCTTTATACTCCACACACACACACACACACACACACACACATATATATATATATATATATATATATATATATATATATATATATATATATATATATATGTGTCTTTATACTCTACATAAATATATATATTTGTGTGTCTTTATACTCTACATGCATTTATACACTGATCAGCCATAACATTATGACCACCTGCCTAATGTTGTGTAGGTCCCCTTTTGCGGCCAAAACAGCCCTGACCCATCGAAGCATGGCCTCCACTAGACCTCTGAAGGTGTGCTGTGGTATCTGGCACCAAGACATTAGCAGCAGATCCTTTAAGTCCCGTAAATTGCGAGGTGGGGCCTCCATGGAACGGACTTGTTTAACCAGCACATCCCGCAGATGCTCGATTGGATTGAGATCTGGGGAATTTTAAGGCCAAGTCAACACCTTGAACTCGTTGTTGTGTTCCTCAAACCATTCCTGAACCATTTTTGGCATGGTGCATCATCCTGCTGAAAGATGCCACTGCCATTAGGAAATACCATTTCCATGAAGGGGTGTACTTGGTAGTTGGTACGTGTCAAAGTAACATCCACTTGAATGGCAGGACCCAAGGTTTCCCAGCAGAAGATTGCCCAAAGCATCACAACCGCCTCCGCCAACTTGCCTTCTTTCCATAGTGCATCCTGGTGCCATGTCTTCCCCAGGTAAGAGATGCACACGCACTTGGCCATCCACATGATGTAGAAGAAAACGTGATTCATCAGATCAGGCCACCTTCTCCCATTGCTCCGTGGTCCAATTCTGATGCTCACGTGCCCATTGTAGGCGCTTTTGGCGGTGGACAGAGGTCAGCATGGGCACCCTGACCGGTCTGCGGCTACGCAGCCCCATACACAACAAACTGCGACACACTGTGTGTTCTGACACCTTTCTAACAGAACCAGCATTAACTTGTTCAGCAATTTGAGCTACAGTAGCTCTTCTGTTGGATCGGACCACATGGGCCAGCCTTCGCTCCCCACCTTTGCTCCCCATGCGTGTCAATGAGCCTTGGCCGGCCATGACCCTGTCGCCGGTTCACCGGTTTTCCTTCCTTGGACCACTTTTGGTAGGTACTGACTACTGCAGACTGGGAACACCCCACAAGAGCTGCAGTTTTGGAGATGCTCTGACCCAGTTGTCTAGCCATCACAATCTGGCCCTTGTCAAAGTTGCTCACATCCTTATGCTTGCACATTTTCCTGCTTCCAACATATCCCCCCCATTGACAGGTGCCATTGTAAAGAGATAATCAAGGTTATTCACTTCACCTGTCAGTGGTCATAATGTTATGGCTGATCAGTGTATATGTTTCTTTATACTCTACATACATATATATATATATATATATATATATTAGGGCTGTCAAGCGATTAAAAAAATTAATCTAATTAATTACATGCTTTGTGATTAATTAATCGCATATATCAGTATTTGCTGTGAGAATCATTTCAAAATATTCAAATGGATTTTTGGAAGATGAGTGAATCAATGAGTAGCATTATAACTTAAAGGTCAACATGTCTTTTATTTCAATACTATTTCTCCAATATCTTGTTTTCCACAATTATCTTAGGCAACACAGACCAACAGTTAACACAACACATAAAATGGTATTTAAAATCTGGCCTTTCACCTTTCATTGCACAATAAACAATATGTTCACCGTTAACCCCCTGTCCTCTACCACCTGCAGTCCATTGCAATCCATTTCGCGATTGAGTTGTTAATGTGTCACAGGTAGACCGACTCATTCTGCGTCTGAACGCCTGATCGAGAGTGCATGACGAGACGGGTTGCTCACTTTAGCATCAGCGGCGGTGCTAACTAGCTCCGAGCTAGCTGCTAAGTGCTTTGCGTTGAGGTGAAATATATATCTATATATCTATAGATATATAGATATATATCAGGCTTGAAGTTCTCCGATGGTTTGAACATTCTTTGCTGCAGGAATTGCACAGAAAGGAGCATCAACAGTTACATCCGGGAGTTTATTAAATGTAAACTTTCCATTCACTGGGCCAAGTAACGTTTCTCATCCGCTTCCATCATGTTGACGAGGCTGCTGTGGCCGCGCCTTGTCGGTTGACGTAAAGGGTCATGGGGGGGGGGCATCTAAGAGCACGATTAATCTGCGTCAATTATTTTGTTGCATTATTCTTTCTGTGATTAATTAATCAAATTAACGCACTAATTTGACAGCCCTAATATATATATATTTATATGTGTTTATATTCTACATAAATATATACAGTATATATGTGTCTATACTCTACATACAATTATATCCGGCCCACGAGAAAATATCATATGTCTGTCATAACTTGGCCCGCTGGTTTTGGTAATTAAATCAATGCATGGCACAACACAGGAAAACACATTTGAGGAAGTATTTAAATGAGTGAATGAAATGAAAGTTTTTGAAAAGCAAGGGAAAAACACCACAGATCTCTAGGACGAAAGTGGCGATGTGAGCTGGCCCTTTGTGTGCGACATAACATAGCATCTCACTGTTAAACCTGCAGCTTCAGGGCCGTGTGATCACAGACATGTGTGATGCAGTGAGAGCTTTCCAAGCGAGCTGCCTGTGGGAGACTCGGATGCAGCAAGGTAACTTTGGTCACTACGTGTTTCCAAACAATGACAAACCATCTCCACCGCCGTGTTCCCGATCGCATTTTGCCGACTTTGCAGCTCAGATATTTAAATTGAACTACTCAGCAATCCGTTTGCAGTTGACTTAAATATGTTCCATATCTTTTGCACTTTATCCAATATGTGTATCCTGTTCAATAAATGTGGACCGTGTTTGGCCCTCGACGTAGTCCCCAGTTTGTAATGTTGGCTCTCTCTGTAATTGAGTTTGACACCCCGGTCTACTTGCTTGCTTTGTGCAGTTTCTCCTCTGCTCGGTTTCGCGAAGGGTGGGGGCTCTGCCCCCCTACACCACACACACACACACCACAACACACCACACACACGTGTGAACACACCTTAACCTACAGCCAGAGACAGAGCGGAGGAAATGAGAGGGAGAACTAAAAACAAATGTTTTACTTTAAAATGACACAATATAATTATTTATTACTTGTTAATCATGTTAAAAAATGTCAGCTCAAATTTGGCTGCGAGCCATAGTGCGTTATTGAAAGAGCCATAGGTTCCCGACCCTGCTTTACATACATATTTATATATATGTGTCTTATACTCTTTACACAGAGTTTTATACTCTACATAAATATATACAGTATATATGTGTCTTATACTCTATACCAGTGGTTCCCAAATGGTGGTGCCGTGAGACAAATCCCCGGTGTGCTGTGGGATTTTGAAACAATTAGGCCTATTGCATTTAACTGTACACAAGGTTATGAATGATTTTTTTTATTTACTTCAGTGTTTCCCCTAGGTTTTACTGCTCTGCGGGATGTTGCCTGGGCTGGATCAGGTCTGTGCGCGGCGCAGATATTTTAACTTCTCCTCCGCTCTGTCTCTGACTGTAAGTGTGTGCGCTCGCACGCCGTGTGTGTGTAGGTTCCGAAGCGGAGCTCCGCCCTTCGCAAAGCAGTGAAGAGATGTAAATACGCAAAGCAACTGAAAACGTGCACATAAATAGATAAATGACAGAGGCGTTTAGTTTATTTAATAAAAATAACCTGTTATTAATGTGAAAAGCGAGTTGTAAATATATATATGAAAACATTTAAATAAAAACCTCTTGGGGGTGGGGGGGGCGGCAGCGCAGGGAAGCACTGTACTTTATCTGTACTTTGTCCTACACACTTATTTCACAATATAGAAACAATAGGTCTTATATGCTTTGGCCTAAATATAAATAAAACAATCATCAAAAAAAAATGAAATCTGTCAAAGCGAACCCTTTTTAGCAATTTGCGCATGGTGGGAAATATTGGTTTTAAAATGTGACTCACTATGCTAAATAAATGTTCACAGAGTGATGACACTGTGATATGAGTGATACTATGTGTTATAGAGGAGATTCTGCCCGGATATGAACACAGGTGTGCCTTGAGATTTTGGCTTGGTCTTTGGTGTGCCTTGGCCACAGAAAGTTTGGGAACCCCTGCTCTATACCATAGGTCTTCAACAGGGGGTCCGTGGAGGTACTGCAGGGGGGGTTGCAAAATAGTTTGAAGATAAAGCCATTTTTAAAAAAACCTCCGCTGTGTTTCGCGAAGGGTGGGGACCTCACTCCCGACACTCACACCTAGGGGTGAGGGGTGAACTAAAAGTATCTCATCCAGACCAAACATCACTCCCCCACGTATGTGTGTATATATATATATATATAAATATATATATTATATATATATATATATATAACTGTGTGTGTGTATCTGTGTTTTCAGGCAGACGGGGATGGGCTTCGTGTCCACCATGGCGAGAGTTGGCAGCATGGCGGCTCCCGCTGTCCTCATCCTGGACGAGGTGACGTCACTGATCCAAACCTTAAATATTGAATAAGATCATCCATCCATCCGTCCATCCATCCATCATCTACCGCTTATCTGCGGTCGGGTCGCAGGGGGCAGCAGCTCCAGTAAGGAACCCCAAACTTCCCTTCTCCGGGCCACATCCGTCAGCTCCGACTGGGGGATCCTGAGGCGTTCCCAGGCCAGTGAAGAGATATAATCTCTCCACCGAGTCCTGGGTCTTTCCCAGGGTCTCCTTCCAGCTGGACGTGCCTGGAACACCTCCCTAGGGAGGCGCCCAGGTGGCATCCTTACTAGATGCCCGAACCACCTCAACTGGCTCCTTTCAACGCAAAGGAGCAGCAACTCTACTCCGAGTCTCTCCCGGATGGCTGAGCTTCTCACCCTATCTCTAAGGGAGACGCCAGCCACCCGCCTGAGAAAACCCA
>NW_021166942.1:70000-74829 GCF_900634415.1 Cottoperca gobio | reverse complement strand
GAGGAGAGAGAGGAGAGAAGAGAGAGGAGAGGAGAGAGAAGAGAGGAGAGAAAGAGGAGACTATAACTATAAACTTTCTTCAGAGAGGAGAGTCTTCAGCCTGCTCTGACATTTATCTGTAAGCAGAAGTAAACAGAACGTACAGTAGATCATCTTTCCTCTCGTCTCCATAGCGACGGCGTGTGATGGGCAGTTTTTGCTGAGCGGTCTGAGCGGTTCGTTCAGTTCATCAGAAGTTTTGGAAACATACATCAGCAGCTATTGTCGCTGGATCATCAGGTACATCACACACTCACAAACACACACACACACACATTTTATACATATTCCTTACATATTTTTGGACATTTTTCACTTCTATTTAACATATTTCGGAAATGTTTTATACATTTATATATTTTGGGCATTTTTCATACTTTTCTTTTTTTTTTTAAAAACACAAAACTTTCTGACTGCATTGACGTCAATGTGAAAAAGAGACTTTCATTTGATGCTTAAACTGTTTTTTTAAGTTTATCTCTGACGGTTTTAAGGGTCGATCGAGGATTTTCAGTTCAGATCAACTTCCAGCAGTTTGAAACAGAAGAAAACATCGACACGC
The DNA here is from genome assembly GCF_900634415.1 of Cottoperca gobio. Taxonomy (NCBI): domain Eukaryota; kingdom Metazoa; phylum Chordata; class Actinopteri; order Perciformes; family Bovichtidae; genus Cottoperca; species Cottoperca gobio. The sequence goes on along the minus strand of NW_021166942.1, from coordinate 74,228 downwards.
TGAAACTTTACGAAGGCATCGGAACAGACAAACAGCTGGCAGGTAAAGACAAACACACACAGTGTATGTCAGCAGTGGATCAACATTCAATCACTATTTCATTTGATTGGCAGCTGAACTCTCAGGCTCCGCCCCCCCGGGGATCGTGTGGCTGCTGAGTGACCAATCAACCGTGGAGTTTATCTCTGATGATGTCAACAATCTGTCAGGGTTCAACGCCACCTACAGTGCCGCCAACACCTCCACCCTCTCCAGTAACAACAACTACATCTCTGACACAATATACACCTGTGAGATTGTAGCTGACTCTGTGTGTGTGTGTGTGTGTGTGTGTGTGTGTGTGTGTGTGTGTGTGTGTGTGTGTGTGTGTGTGTGTGTAGACCAGCAGAAGCTTACCTGTACCTTTGAGCAGGGTATGTGTTTCTGGAGGCAGCAAGTCGATGATGATGGAGACTGGATTCGATCCCGTGGCTCCACGTTCCCCCCGCTGAGCGGCCCGAGTGACGACCACACGCTGAGCAACAGCTCAGGTAAGCTCGACACGGAGTCATGTTACTGCAGACTGCAGCCTTAAAATATCAATATTTAGAATCAATATGTATGAAAAACACCAACATGGACGTTATTATAATGTCAATACAACAACATATACATAAAAATTCAACACAGCAAACAAAGACTGATCGAAGTGAAACACCTGATTTAAAGGATGATTCTAGAAAAGAGAGGAATATTATTTATATTGTTGTTTGTTTTGTGTGTGTTAGGTTTCTACATCGTCACTTCTCTGAATCCCGGCCAATGGCGGAAGAGCTTCAGGATCCAAAGCCTCCCTCTGACCTCTCCCACAGAGCCCATGTGCCTAAGCTTCTGGTAAACTACAGGGAAATAAACAAATAAACACATAAATTAAAGGAAATAAACAACAAGGGAAAGTAAATAAATATGACAAGCAAACCTATAAAGAATCAATACGACAAAAGAAAACAATTAACATGTAAAATAGACAAAGTAATATATAAAAAACCATAACTGCAGGTACCACATGTTTGGAGTGGACGTCCATCGCCTCCAAGTGTTGTTGGTTGACCCGGCCATTACCGTGGTGTTCCATAGAGATGGTAACTATGGCGACAACTGGAACTATGGCCAGGTGACGCTAAACCTGACAACGGAGACCATGGTCAGTGACGTCACAAAGGAAGTCCACAGACAGCAACACGTTCAGTCAGCTGATCGATGACCTCTGACCCCTGCAGGTGGTGTTTGAGGCGCTGAAGGACGACGGCATGAGGAACGACATCGCTCTGGATGACATCAAACTGACCTCTAATCCATGTGGCCCCGAACCCCCCGAACCAACCAATGTACCGCCTCCAGCTACCACGCCGCCCATACCAGGTAAGACACAGACCGCGCACCCTGTACCAGATAAGACACAGACCGCGCACCCCATACCAGGTGAATCACATACCACGCCCTCCATACTAGGTGAGACACATACCACGCCCCCCATAACAGGTGAGACACATACCACGCCCCCCATACTAGGTGAGACACATACCACGCCCCCCATAACAGGTGAGATACATACCACGCCCCCCATACCAGGTGAGACACATACCACGCCCTCCATACTAGGTGAGACACATACCGCGCCCCCTATATCAGGTGAGAAACAGACCGCACCCCCTATACCAGGTGAGACACATACCACGCCCTCCATACTAGGTGAGACACATACCACGCCCCCAATAACAGGTGAGACACATACCACGCCCCCTATACTAGGTGAGACACAGACCATGCCCCCTATATCAGGTGAGACACAGACCGCATCCCCTATACCAGGTGAGACACAGACCATGCCCCCCATACTAGTTGAGACACAGACCACACACCCTATACCAGGTGAGACACAGACCACGACCCCTATACCAGGTGAGACACAGAGCGCGCCCCCTATACCAGATGAGACACAGACCACACACCCTATACCAGGTGAGACACAGACCACGACCCCTATACCAGGTGAGACACAGACCGTGCCCCCTATACCAGCTGAGACACAGACCACACACCCTATACCAGGTGAGACACAGACCACGACCCCTATACCAGGAGAGACACATTGCTGTTAACGCTTGTTAATTACTGTTTATTATTGTGTTAAATGTTAATTATTACTAGATTTCAGATGTATTTTTACAGTAATGTTCTCATCATACTTATTGTCTGACTATTAATACAGCTCTGTGTAAACTTTACCTGTAAATGCTCATTAACACACCTATGATTTGTCTGACTCTTTGCTCTGATTGGTCCAGCTGACTGTGGAGGACCCTTCGACCTCTGGGAGCCAAACTCCACCTTCAGCTCGCCAAATTACCCACAATCCTACGGGAACAAGGCTCAGTGTGAGTACAGCTTGTGGGGCGGCTGTGGCTCAGGAGGTAGAGGTCAGCCACCGGTTGGAGGGTCAGTGGTTCGTTCCCCAGCCCCTGTGCAGTCAACATGTTGAGGTGTCCTTGGGCAAGATACTGAACCCCAAATTGCTCCCGATGGCCAACGGTGTGTGAATGTGATTGAATGGGTATAACTACTGACAAGCTGATGTGCACCTTGTATGGTCCTCTGACTCTGTATGAATGTGTGTGAATGGGTTGTTGTAAAGCGCTTTGAGTGATCACAAAAGAATGGAGAAGCGCTATATAAAAAAAGTCCATTTAGCTAACTGTGTTTCACCAGATGTTTTGTAAACAACCAAAAATATATAAACAAACATGTCAACAATGGTAACATTACAGGTAATTTAGCAGACACTCTTATCCAGAGTTTACAGTGAACTAATTACAGGGACAGTCTCCTGGAGCAGCTCAGGGGCACAATGGTGACAGCCCTGGTATTGAACTCTCAACCATCTAGTGTTGTATTTGATAGCTATACCACTAGACCACTAAGCCATCACCACAACAAAAACAACAGAATAATAAACATGGAGGAAATAAATGATCTAATAAGGGAAATAAACAAGTAAACATAATTAATACAACAAATATGAAAAGGTAAAACATGGAAACTAAAACATGGAATAAATACCTTGGAATTAACAACAAGTAAACAACCTACCTGAAAGCGTTTACCTGATTTGCCCATGATCCTTTGCTGCTGCAGGTCAGTGGACTCTGCACGCCAACGGGGGGCACAACATCCAGCTGCACTTCCTGGACTTCGACGTTGAAGCGACCTATGACGTTGTAGAGGTGCGGGATGGGGCGGGGCCATACTCCACATTACTGGGTGAGGACGTGGTTTACCTAGAATCCTTTTCAACACAGGTGTCTTTATTCTGCTCTAGCCGGTAATTTGTTGTTTTTCTGTACAGCTGTCCTCACTGGCAGCGATGGCCCCACCCACAAGTTGTTCTCAACAACCAATCAGATGACAGTCTGGTTCTTTACGGACAGCTCGGTTCACGGCCGAGGATTCAGAGCCAACTTTACTTCGGGGGTCAACCTGGGGTCACCAGGTGAGCTCAGGATCAGACGCTGTGTCCACACTAAACAGGAAGTTAATTTTCATCTTACGGTACTCGCATAGCTGTTGGAACATTTGTGTTCATTAATGTAAACAGATTATCTGTGATTTAATCACAATAAAGGGATTGACAGGGATCAGAAATAACGACAAGAAAATACTCTTGAAAATGTTTTGTTTTTTTAATGGAGTTTGTTTGAGCAGGGCTAGGCTTAAATTGTAGCTCCATCATCTAAAAGAGGCATAAAGACGTTTCTACACACAGATATCTACACACAGATATCTAAACACAGATATCTACACACTGATATCTACACACAGATATCTACACACTGATATCTACTCACTGATATCTACTCACTGATATCTACACACAGATATCTACACACTGATATCTACTCACTGATATCTACTCACTGATATCTACTCACTGATATCTACACACAGATATCTACTCACTGATATCTACACACTGATATCTACTCACTGATATCTACTCACTGATATCTACTCACTGATATCTACACACTGATATCTACACACTGATATCTACTCACTGATATCTACTCACTGATATCTACTCACTGATATCTACACACAGATATCTACACACTGATATCTACACACTGATATCTACTCACTGATATCTACTCACTGATATCTACTCACTGATATCTACACACTGATATCT
>NW_021166942.1:55000-65000 GCF_900634415.1 Cottoperca gobio | reverse complement strand
TCACGAAGCCACTCCTGTGTTGTCTTGGCTGTGTGCTTAGGGTCGTTGTCCTGTTGGAAGGTGAACCTCCGCCCCAGTCTGAGGTCCTGAACGCTCTGGAGCAGCTTTTCATCAAGGATCTCTTTGCACTTTGCTCTGTTCATCTTACCTTCGATCCTGACTAGTCTCCCATTCCTGCCGCTGAAAAAGATTCCCACAGCATGATGCTGCCACCACCATGCTTCACCATAGGTATTGTATTGGCCAGGTGATGAGCAGTGCCTGGTTTCCTCCAGACGTGATGCTTGGCATTCAGGCCAAAGAGTTCAATCTTGGTTTCATCAGACCAGAGAACCTTGTTTCTCATGGTCTGAGAGTTCTTCAGGTGCTTTTTGGCAAACTCCAAGCGGGCTGTCATGTGCCTTTTACTGACTCTACCATAAAGGCCTGATTGGTGGAGTGCTGCAGAAATAGTTTTCCTTCTTGAAGGTTCTCCCATCTCCACAGAGGAACTCTGGAGCTCTGTCAGATTGACCATCGGGTTCCTGGTCACCTCCCGGACCAAGGTCCTTCTCCCCCGATTGCTCAGTTTGGCCAGGCGGCCAGCTCTATGAAGAGTCCTGGTGGTTCCAAATGTCTTCCATTTAAGAATGATGGAGGTCACTGTGCTCTTCGGGAACTGCAATGCTGCAGAAATAGTTTTATAACCTTCCTCAGATCTGTGTCTTGACGCAATTCTGTCTCACGGACATTTCCTTCATCTTCATGGTTTGGTTTTTGCTCTGACATGCACTGTCAACTGTGGGACCTTATATAGACAGGTGTGTGAACTTATCACAGGTGGACTCCAATCAAGTTGTAGAAACATCTCAAGGACGATCGATGGAAATGGTCATAGCAAAGGGATTTTATTACTTTGGCAAAAATTCTAATCACCTGTTTTTGCTTTGTCCTTATGGGGTATTGTGTGTAGATTGATGATAAAAAAAATGTTTTTAATCCATTTTATAATAAGGCTGTTGCGAAACAAAATGTGGAAAAAGTGAATGGGTCTGAATACTTTCTGAATGCACTCTATATACAGTATATATATGGAGGATGGATGGGTCAAACAAGCTTTCAACCAGGTGATTCATGTCTCGTGTGACACCAAAGGTTGATGTTGACTTATTTTAACTTATGTACGTTGCTTAAATAACATACATACGTAACTTATGTACATAACTTAAATAATGTAATGTACTTACTTGCGTACGTTACTAAAGTTAAGAAACAAAGGTACTTATTTTAACTCTTACCATGATCCTTTCCTAAATCTAAGTAAATATTTTCATTATGATATTTTAAAAGTTGTCCTGTATGAACAGTATATACTTTGTATACATATACTGTATATGTACATATATACTTATATACATTCATATATATAAAAAAGCAAAAATGTTTTTGTTAACAGGAAGAACATGCAGCTCCAGTCGTGGTCGGCAGTTTTCGGTCTTCACTCTCAAAGTGACTCTAACTCTGTGGGCGTTCAGACCCGACTAGTCGATCGCATCATCATCAACAGGAAGTACAACAGACGCACAAAAGATGCCGACATCGCCATGATGCATCTGCAGCAGCCAATCAACTTCACCCGTCAGTAACGACATATTAAATACACTTTATACACATACCACACATACACACACACACATACATACAATTGTGACCGATCACAAATTAATGTAAACGATTGTAAATAACATTGAAAAACTTAATATAATGACACAATATCAGCATAATAATAATTCGCAACACGTGACTTTCGAGTTTCTGTCTCACATTAAAGACAAACAGTGTTTGAATCTATAAAAAAAAGTTTTTTATTAATAACGGTGTCGATGGGAGAAAATGGTTCATTTCTGAATCATAAATAATCATGTCGTCTGCATACAGATTGACCGATGGAACATCTCATTGTACAATGATTATATACATGTTATTATTATTATTATATTTGTATTATTGTTATTATTATTAGGGTTAATTTAATTAATTATAAATTATGAATAAATAAAATGTGTTTTCCAGAGTTCATCCAGCCGCTGTGCTTACCTGCTGAAGGTCAAAACTTCACTGCTGGAACGAAATGCTGGATCGCTGGATGGGGACGAGATGCTGAGCAGGGCGAGAAACATACTATAATACTCTATATACTAATACTATAGTACTATATATATTATACTATACTATATTACTATATACTTATACTATATATTCTGTATATAATTATACTATAATACTATATATACTGTATATAACTACACTATAATACTATATATACTTATATTATATATACTGTATATAACTACACTATAATACTATATATAATATATTTACTAAACTATAATACTATATATACTATACTATAGTATACTGCCACCATTGTACCCCTGAGCAAGGTACTTAACCCTGAGAGACTGTCCCTGTAGTGAGTTCACTGTCAAGTCGCTCTGGATAAGAGTGTCTGCTAAATGACCTGTAATGTACTTATATTATACATAGAAATACTATAATACTATGTATAATATATTTACTATACTAAATTTCTATATATACATATACTATATATACTGTATATACTTATACTATAGTACTATATATAATATATTTACTTAACTATAATACTATATATACTTATACTATATATACTATACTATAATACTATATATACTTATACTATATATACTGTAATGGCAAATTTCCAATTTCCAATGTTCCAATGTTATTATGCCATCTACACAGGTAGGTGTGGGTTCTTACGCAGATGTAGCTTCCGGTTGTAGTTGAGTTTATGAAGTTGTTTGTAGGTTTATTGCAGATGAAAATGGTGGTGAACATACCGGGTTTCCCATTGCTGTAGCCTAGTCTGTCGCTGTCACTGCTGTATCGCTGATGCGTTCGCGTTGCTCACTGGTTTGGTCGAGTAGCTGGTTGTGGTCGCTCACTGTCCTATTCAGGTCGCTCACTGGCTCTTTCGGGTCGCTCACTGCTGAAAACTGTTTGCTCTCTCTACCTGTGTCCTATCACCCACTTCCTGTCACCTGTCCACCCTTATATATTGACAGCCTAGTGCAGGGGTCGGGAACCTTTTTGGCTGAGAGAGCCATAAAAGCCAAACATTTTTTTATGTATTTCCTTGAGAGCCATGTATTTAATCAAATTGAATGCAACTTTATGCGTGCAATTTTTAAGTATAACACGTCTCCGAGTACTAAAAGCGGTATCAGTGTTTCATTGAACAGGTGTTCTCTTATTAAATAAACTAAACGCTTATGTTATTTATCTCATTAATGTGCACGTTTCAGTGTTTACTGCACAGGTGTCAAACTCAATGCAATTATATCCGGCCTGCGAGAAAATATCATATGTCTATCATAACTGGCCCGCCGGTTTTGGTAATTAAATCAATGCATGACACAACCACGGGGAAATACATATTTGAGGAAGTATCTAAATGTGTGAGAAATGAAACTGCCCCAAACTGACGGGACTGACGACAGATGGAGTCTGTAATGCAGTGAAAAGAGCAGATTAGTGGGCAGGATGCGGGAGAAGATGTAGCTGATGGTGTATCACTGCATCATACACCAGGAAGTGCTGTGTTGTAAAGCTCTGGAGATGGAACATGTAATAAGCACCGTGACACAGACAGGAAACTTTATAAGAGACAATTAAATTATTTTCGTGAGGAGATACATTCTGAACATGGCGGTGCGATGGCTGACTCGAGGGAAAGTGCTGAGTAGATTTTTCGAGTTGTGTGAGGAAATCTGCCCATTTTTGGAAAGTAAAGGGAAACACACCACAGATCTCTGGGACGATGTGAGCTGGACTGTTTGTGACATAACGAAGCATCTCACTGTTAAACCTGCAGCTTCAGGGCCGTGTGATCACGGACATGTGTGATGCAGTGAGAGCGTTCCAAGCCGAGCTGCCTGTGGGAGACTCGGATGCAGAAGGAAACTTTGGTCACTACGTGTTTCCAAACACTGACAAACCATCTCCACCGCTGTGTTCCCGACAGCATTCTGCTGATCAACTGAGCGCATTTGCCCACTTTGCAGCTCAGAAATTAAAATTGAACTGATCAGCAATCTGTTTGCAGTTGACTTAAATATGTTCCATATCTTTTAGCACTTTATCCAATATGTGTATCCTGTTCAATAAATGTGGACCGTGTTTGGCCCTCGACGTATTCCCAGTTTTGAATGTTGGCCCTCTCTGTGATTGAGTTTGACACCCCTGGCTGCTTGCTTTGCGCAGTTTCTCCTCTGCTCGGTTTTTGAGAAGAGAGGGGCTTCACTGCCGACACACACATGTGCGAACACACCTACAGTCAGAGACAGGGCAGAGAAAAGGAGAAGGGAGAACAAAAACATCTGCTGCTAAAAGTTTTACTTTAAAATGACACAGTATAATTATTTATTACATGATTTCTAAAAATGTCAGCTCAAAATTGTCTGATTGCTCGTGAGCCATAGGTTCCCGACCCCTGGCCTAGTGCATTTAAACACCGCCATCAAGTGTCCAAAATAATATTGCAGGGCTTAAACCAAATAATAATAAATGCCAACAATAACGCAAAACGGCTTCTACATATACTATACTATAATACTATATATACTTGTACTATAATACTATTTATACTTATACTATATATAATATATTTACTATACTATATATATAATAATATAATACTATATATAATATATTTACTATACTATAATACTATATATACTTACAGTGAACTAACTATAGGGACAGTCTCCCTGGACCAGGTCAGGGTTAAGTACCTTGCTCAGAAGTACAATTGTGGCAGCCCTGGTATTGAACTCACAACCTATACTATACTATACTATAATTACTCATATATATATATACAATGTCTCTCTCAGGGTACCTCCTTGATGTTCTCCAGGAGGCCGAGGTTCCTCTGGTGGTTCAGGATCAGTGTGAGCGTCAGTTACCTGAATACACCATCATCTCCAGCATGCTGTGTGCTGGGTATCCCGAGGGGGGGGTCGACTCCTGCAAGGTAACTGATCACCTGATTCTCCTGGACTCACCTGACTCACCTGGACTCATCTGGACTCATCTGGACTCACCTGACTCACCTGGAATCACCTGACTCACCTGTCTTACCTGACTCACCTAGACTCACCTGTCTCACTTGACTCACCTGACCCACCTGTCTCACCTGACTCACCTGGAGTCACCTGTCTCACTTGCACTGGCTTTCAGCAGCAATGCGTTAGTTTAAACATAAACTAGTTTGAACATAATTTCTAACTTAGGTTGGAGATTCTGACCCACAATGCTTTGCACAGCGGATATATGAGGAAGAGGGTCAAAGTTCAAGGTTCATCAACACAGATTTAGTATCAAACTAACAAGTTTCAGCATGTATTTTTGTGTAATATTAATATGTTTTTCATATATATGACATATAGCTGCTGCAACAGACCGCTGACCATGTTTGTTGTTTATTGTTGTTTTGCAGGGAGACTCTGGAGGTCCACTGATGTGTCTGAATGATGGACACTGGACTCTGATCGGTCAGTCACACACACACACACACACACACACACACACACACACACACACACAGCTCCGTTAGTGTCAGCTGTTAGCTACTTTAGCGTTAGGTCCTTTAGCATTATCTCTGTTATTGTTAGCTTTTAGCTCCTTAAGCGTTAGCTGTTAGCTCCGTTAGCTCTGTTAACTCCGTTAGCTCTGTTAGCTCTGTTAGCTCCGTTCGCTCCGTTAGTGGCTAGCTCCGTTTGCATCAGCTCTGTTAGCGTATAAAGAACCAGGAATAAATAGAAACAAAGCTTCCGACAAAAGTTCAGCTCAAACTGGCGCAGCTTAATTTCAGATGTTTGCATAGAAAACAGTCAAAGTGACAATTGTGGACTGGTACCTGGAGAGGTGCCAGTTTGCCTGTGGGCCGCTGCGGAGGTGCCCTTGAGCGAAGCACCGAACCCCCAATCACTGGTATCTAGAGATAAACTGCCTTTCTTTCTTCTGATTGGTCCCCAGGTGTGACGTCGTTTGGGATTGGCTGTGGACGTCCTCAGAGACCGGGAGTCTACACCAAAGTGTCGGCCTTCACCTCCTGGGTCGCCCTCACCAGACGCTCCTCCCTCTCCCCCTCTTTCAGGGTTAAACTCTTAAAGGTATAGGTTAGATTTTTTGAGGCGAGGGTAGTATGAGGTCCGGTGACAACTTCACTCCAAAACATCGTACTATACCTTTAATGATGAAGATGATTATGATAATACTTTGTTATCAATAAAAAATAACGAGATGATTTGGTATAGATAAAATAAGATTTGATTTAATTAGCTGTATATAAGAAATCAGTAAGGAAGAAAATAATGAAATAATAATAATTTTAATAATTATGTTTCATTGTTGTAACTTTGTTAAATGATAAATAAAGTTTTTTGAAGATAGAAGTTGTATATTATTTATGTTAACATATTATATCAATATGTATTGACAAGAACTAGGAAACGGGATCATATTACTCGATGCATTTGTTACTTCAAGGCTGGATTACTGCAACTCATTGTTATTAGGTTGTCCCAAAAAGTCGCTTAAGACTCTTCAGTTGATCCAAAATGCAGCGGCACGTGTATTGACAAGAACAAGGAAACGGGATCATATTACTCCTGTATTAGCTGCACTGCACTGGCTCCCGGTAAAATACAGAATAGAATTCAAAATCCTTCTCCTGACTTACAAAACAATTAATGGTCTGGCTCCAGCATATCTTAAAGATCTCATAGTACCTTATAAACCAACTAGAGCATTGCGCTCCCAGACTGCAGGGTTACTTGTAGTTCCTAGAGTCTCTAAGAGTACAATGGGAGCCAGAGCCTTCAGCTATCAAGCTCCTCTCCAGTGGAACCAGCTTCCAGTTTGTGTTCAGGGGGCAAACACACTCTCCACATTTAAGAGCAGGCTAAAGACTTTCCTTTTTGATGAAGCTTATAGTTAGGGCTGGCTCAGGTTTTGGATCAGCCCCTAGTTATGCTGCTATAGGCTTAGACTGACACCTCCCTGCTCTCCCTCTCTCCTCCCCTCCCTCTCTATCTGTATGCATTTATGTAAATGTTTGTTACTAACTCAGCATCCGGTGCATCATCCCGGAGTTTCTGTGTCTCTCATGTGGCAGGTTGCCACTGATAAAGTTAAAAAATATTATATTATGCCCTTTTATTTCATGAATATTAATGCAGTATATGTACTTCTACTTTTCTAGTGCAGTAAATAATTAAAGGGTCTGCTATTATATTATATACATATATATATTAGAAAATTAACTAAATACACAATATTGTTCAAAATATTATGTTATATATTTTTCATATATTAAATTTAGAAGGTATTTTGCATTAAGAATAAATGTGCCGTTTTTATAAACAGCAGGGGGCGGATATGAGCCGTAACACATTTAAAACTACAGAAGAAGAAGCGGGTCATCGTCCCGGAAGTGATATCATCGTGCATCGTCGGTGGGCTAACAGCTGTTAGCAGGTGTTAGCGGGTGAGAAAATAAATAAATAAAGCAGCTAAAATGTTTTTATTGTTTAATTATTGTGTATCAACCGTAATATTAATGTGTCACGTAGAAAACGGTTGACAACGAGCTTACAGTCGTGTTTGTTAGCCTAGCTGTTGCCAGTTAGCCTAGCAGCTAGCTGTGTGTTAGTTCCGTCACTGAGGCTCTTCATGTCTTTAACTGACGGTCAAACTGTCCGTTCAGAAGTCCCTTTGAAAACTGCTGATTTAACACCGCAGCTGGAACATTGTAGAGATGGTACAAAGGAGGTAAAACACAATAAAACTGCACTCAAGAAGTAAAAATACTGCGATGTATAACAACTAGAACTGAAGTAGAAGTAGTAAATATATAAATGTTTCGCATTCAATCAGTTCAGCTTCGGATTTTTCATGAAATAAATAAATACTAAATAAAGCTTCATTCAGACTGTGTTTCTGTGAAGGACAGAAGTCCTTGTAGTCAGTGTCTCCATTAAAGCTGCAGGATGTCCTGAGAATAGCTGTCTAGAGTTTGATGCATGTTCAGACAACTATCACTGAGGAAATGTTAGAAACAGATTTCTGAATGTATTTATGGACTGTTATACATGAGTTCCCTCTCTCTAAGTGATGAGCCACCCCGTTGCTTTGTGTTCCCATCAGTTTTATCTTTATTTTTGTTGCAGAGCTTCAACATGAGCAGCCAAGCGGCAGTTAAACCCAAAGAGCAGGAGGCGAAGGACGAGGAGGAGGATTTCTACGACTGCCAGGAGACTCTGGATTCTGGAGGCCGAGGAGGAGGAGAGGACTTTAAAACTGACAGACTGACTGACAGAAGAGAGACAGAGAGTGAGGGAGGAGGAGGAAGACAGGAGCAGGGCGACAGGCTGCAGGAGGAGCAGGGCGACAGGCTGCAGGAGGAGCAGGGCGACAGGCTGCAGGAGGAGCAGGGCGACAGGCTGCAGGAGGAGCAGGAGGAGCAGGGCGACATGCTGCAGGAGGAGCAGGGCGACAGGCTGCAGGAGGAGCAGGGCGACAGGCTGCAGGAGCAGGAGGAGCAGGGCGACAGGCTGCAGGAGGAGCACGGCGACAGGCTGCAGGAGGAGGAGCACGGCGACAGGCTGCAGGAGGAGCACGACTCCGACTCTGAGCTCAATGAGGAGAAGATCCCGGAGGTGGAGTTTGACGATGACTACCTTAGGGAGGTGGAGAAGGAGCTGACTGAGGAGGAGAAAGAGGTGATTCCTGTTTGTATATAAAGAGGTGTTCAGGTATCTGCTGTAACACTGTAAATATGTGATATTAAAACCGTCTGTTCTGTTTCAGAGTCGACGGCAGCAAAGTTTAACTCTGAAGGAAAATGGCAATGGCCAGTTTAAAGCTGGAGGTAAGTGAAATCAAACTGTCCAGTATATGAACTGATATGAACCAGTATAATATGTATAATTGTATAACATATATCCACCGACCCTCCGAGCCATACCTGTCAACCCTCCCGTTTTTCCCGGGATTATCCCGTATTTGTAACCTTAAATAAATAGGCCTAATTAAAAAAAGTGTAAAGTGTCCTCCGGTAGAGCAGGTGGAGCAGTATTATATTTAACATGAGCTGAAAAACGTTACCCGCCAGTAAACACACAGAAGAAGAAAACAGGAACAATAACACAGAAGAAGAGAATATATGATGAGAGTCACAGTGAACGGGAGAGAGATGGAGACGCAGCTGTACCTGCCGAACAAGTAAAAACTTTATCTAAGTACAAATGTGAGGAGACCTTCACTTATTTATTAAAAGCAGAGTCGGGACAACTCGTGCTTTTTGTAAAGTGTGCCATGAGATGTTAGCATCGCACACGGCGGAACAATTGTCCAAGCACGAGCACGAGGCACAAACACACATTGTCAGTGACTTCATGTGTGACAACAACTGTGTCGGAGGAAAACCAAGAGACCAGAGCTGAGGGACAGATGTTGATGCTTTGCGCCAAACATAATGTCGCCTTCAGCTTCTGCGATGATTTCAGTCGCAGTGTCGCGACATGTTTCCAGACTCTGACATCACAAGGAAGTCCTCGTGGGGGAAACACAAGTCACACAACTCCTCCATCATCAAATACATTGATGATAATAAATAAATAAAATACATAAATCTTATAAACGTGTCTGTACAAGTAATACATACTTTAAATAAACATGTATTTCCCGTCCCTTATGTGTTTACGTTTACATTGGTGGCTGAGAGCTGTTAAAATATGGGCGGAGTCCGGCAAAACATTTCCCTTATTTTGAAATTCCAATGTTGACAGGAATGCTCCGAGCAGTGGACGACCACTCTACCTCATGAACCACAGCCGCCCATAACAGTTATACAGTATAACCAGTATAGCGTGTACAACGTGTATAACCAGTATAACCAGTATAGTGTGTA
>NW_021166942.1:47500-52500 GCF_900634415.1 Cottoperca gobio | reverse complement strand
TCCTTTGAAAATTACTCAGTACACAGCTGTTAATGTCTAAACAGCTGGCAACAAAAGTGAGTACACCCCATAGTGAACATGTCTAAATTGTGCCCAAAGTGTCAATATTTTGTGTGACCACCATTGTTATCTAGCACTGCTTTAACCCTCCTGGGCATGGAATTCACCAGAGCTGCACAGGTTGCTTCTGGAATCTTCTTCCTCTCCACGACGACATCACGGAGCGCACGGATGTTGGACACCTTGCACTCCTCCACCTTCCTCTTGAGGATGCCCCACATGTGCTCAATTGGGTTTAGGTCTGGAGACATACTTGGCCAGTCCATCACCTTAACCTTCAGCTTCTTCAGCAAGGCCGTTGTCATCTTGGAGGTGTGTTTAGGGTCATTATCATGTTGGAAAACTGCCCTACGGCCCAGTTTCCGAAGAGAGGGGATCATGCTCTGCTGCAGGATGTCACAGTATATATTGGAATTCATGTGTCCCTCAATGAAATGCAGCTCCCCAGTGCCGGCAGCACTCATGCAGCCCCAGACCATGATGCTGCCACCACCATGCTTGACTGTAGGCAAAACACATTTGTCTTGGTACTCCTCACCAGGGTGCCGCCACACACGCCGGACACCATCTGACCCAAACAGGTTTATTTTGGTCTCATCAGACCACAGGACATGGTTCCAGTAACTCATGTTCTTGGATTCATTGTCTTCAGCAAACTGTTTGCGGGCTTTCTTATGCATCGGTTTCAGAAGGGGCTTCTGTCTGGGGCGACGGCCATACAAACCGATTTGATGCAGTGTGCGGCGTATGGTCTGGGCACTGACAGGCTGACATCCCACTTCTGCAACCTCTGCAGCAATGCTGGAAGCACTCGCACGTCTATTTTTGGAAACCAACCTCTGGATATGACGCTGAGCACGTGGACTCAACTTCTTTGGTCGACCCTGGCGAGGCCTGTTCCGAGTGGAACCTGTCCTGGAAAACCGCTGTATGATCTTAGCCACTGTGCTGCAACTCATTTTCATGGTGTTGGCAATCTTCTTATAGCCAAGGCCATCTTTGTGAAGCGCAATAATCCTTTTTTTCAGCCGCTCAGAGAGTTCCTTGCCATGAGGTGCCATGTTGTCCAGCATTCAGAGAGAATTGTGCCCAAAACACCAAATTTAACAGCCCTGCTTATCATTTACACCTGAATCCTTGTAACACTAACGAGTCACATGACACCAGGGCGGGAAAACAACATCATTGGGCACAATTAGGACATGTTCACTATGGGGTGTACTCACTTTTGTTGCCAGCTGTTTAGACATTAACAGCTGTGTACTGAGTAATTTTCAAAGGACAATAAATCTATACTGTTATTCAAGCAGCACACTGACTACTTTAAGTTATATCAAAGTTTCAGTAGGATAATGTTATCCCCTGAAAGGATATAACAGAATATTTGCAAAAATCTAAAGGGTGTACTCACTTTTGAGATATACTGTATATATGTATATATGTATGTATATATATGTATGTATATATGTATATATATGTATGTATATGTATGTATATGTATGTATATATATGTATGTATATGTATGTATATGTATGTATATATATGTATGTATATGTATGTATATATATGTATGTATATGTATGTATATATATATGTATGTATATGTATGTATATATATGTATGTATATGTATGTATGTATATGTATATATATGTATGTATATATATGTATGTATATATATGTATATATATGTATGTATATATATGTATGTATATATATATATATGTATGTATATATATATGTATGTATGTATATATATGTATGTATATATATGTATGTATATGTATGTATATATGTATGTATATATATGTATGTATATATATGTATGTATATGTATGTATATATATGTATGTATATATATGTATGTATATATATGTATGTATATGTATGTATATATATGTATATATATGTATGTATATATATGTATATATATGTATGTATATATATATGTATATATATGTATGTATATATATGTATGTATATATATGTATATATATATATGTATATATATGTATGTATATGTATGTATATATCCTCTCTGGGAACCATCACCTTATCGTGGTGGAGAGGTTTGTGTGTCCCTATGAACCTGAGAGCTGTGTTGTCTGGAGCCTAGTGCTCCTGGTAGGGTCTCCCAAGGCAAATTGGTCTCAGGTGAGGGGCCAGACTAAGAATGGTTCAAAAACGACTTCATGAAAGAAAGGAAAAGGAAAGGAGAGACCCTGCCCGGAGGAAGCCCGGGGCCCCCGTCTGGAGCCAGGCCCAGAGGGAGGGCCCGACAGCGAGCGCCTGGTGGCCGGGTTTGCCACGGAGCCCGGTCGGGTACAGCCCGAAGAAGCTACGTGGTGCCTCCCATCCATCCATCCTGTGGGCCCACCACTCATGGGAAAAACCGCTGGGGTCGGGTGCGCTGTCACATGGGTGGCAGTGATGGTCAGGGACCTCGACGGACCAGACCCGGGCAGCAGAGGCTGGCTCTGGGGACGTGGAACGTCACCTCTCTGTGGGGGAAGGAGCCGGAACTAGTGCGGGAGGTGGAGCGCTACCAGTTAGATCTGGTGGGGCTTACCTCCACGCACAGTCTTGGCTCTGGAACCGTACTCCTGGATAGGGGTTGGACTCTATTCTTCTCCGGAGTTGCCCAAGGTGTGAGGCGTCGGGCCGGGGTGAGGATACTCACTAGCCCCCGGCTGAGCACCGCTATGTTGGAGTTTATCCCGGTGGACGAGAGGGTCGCCTCCCTACGCCTTCGGGTTATGGGGGGGAAAACTCTGACTGTTGTTTGTGCCTATGCCCCAAACCGCAGTTCTGAGTATTCGGCCTTCTTGGAGACCCTGAATGGAGCCCTGCAGGGGGCTCCAGTAGGGGACTCCGTAGTCTTGCTGGGAGACTTCAACGCACACGTGGGAAACGATGGAGACACCTGGAGAGGCGTGATTGGGAGGAAGGGCCTCCCTGATCTAAACCCGAACGGTCGTTTGTTATTGGACTTCTGTGCTAGCCATGGAATGGCCATAACAAACACCATGTTCGAACATAAGGATGCTCATAAGTGCACGTGGTACCAGAGCACCCTAGGCCAAAGGTCAATGATCGATTTCGTAATCGTATCATCTGACCTGAGGCCGCATGTTTTGGACACTCGGGTGAAGAGAGGGGCGGAGCTGTCGACTGATCACCATCTGGTGGTGAGTTGGATCAAGGGGTGGGGGAAGACTCTGGACAGACCTGGTAAACCCAAACGGGTAGTGCGGGTGAACTGGGAACGTCTGGAGGAAGCCCCTGTCCTGGGGATCTTTAACTCACACCTCCGGCGGAGCTTTTCAGCCATCCCTGTGGAGGTTGGGGGCATTGAACCTGAGTGGGCGATGTTCAAAACCTCTATTGCTGAAGCTGCGGTGATGAGCTGTGGTCTCAAGGTCTTAGGTGCCTCAAGGGGCGGTAACCCTCGAACACCGTGGTGGACCCCGGTGGTCAGGGAAGCCGTCCGACTGAAGAAGGAGTCCTTCCGGGTTATGTTATCCGGGAGGACTCCGGAAACAGTTGCAGGGTATCGAAGGACTAGAAGGGCGGCAGCTTCTGCCGTATCAGAGGCAAAGCAGCGGGTGTGGGAGAAGTTCGGAGAAGCTATGGAGAAGGACTTTCGGTCGGCACCAAGGTGCTTCTGGAAAACCATCCGGCACCTCAGGAGGGGGAAGCGAGGAACCATCCAAGCTGTGTACAGCAAGGGTGGGACCCTGCTGACTTCAACTGAGAAGGTTATCGGCCGGTGGAAGGAGCACTTTGAGGAACTCCTGAATCCGACTAACACGCCCTCTATGGTTGAGGCAGAGCTGGAAGCTGATGGGGGATCATCGTCAATTTCCCTGATGGAAGTCACTGAGGTAGTCAAACAACTCCACAGTGGCAAAGCCGCAGGGGTTGATGAGATCCGTCCAGAAATGCTGAAGGCTTTGGGTGTTGAGGGGCTGTCTTGGTTGACACGCCTCGTCAACATTGCATGGAAGTCTGGGACAGTGCCTAGGGGTTGGCAGACCGGGGTGGTGGTTCCCCTATTTAAAAAGGGGGACCAGAGAGTGTGTGCCAACTACAGGGGTATCACACTTCTCAGCCTCCCTGGTAAAGTCTACTCCAAGGTACTGGAAAGGAGGGTTCGGCCGGTAGTCGAACCTCTGATTGAAGAGGAACAATGCGGATTCCGTCCTGGTCGTGGAACAACGGACCAACTCTTCACTCTCGCAAGGATCCTGGAGGGGGCCTGGGAGTACGCCCATCCGGTCTACATGTGTTTTGTGGATCTGGAAAAGGCATATGACCGGGTCCCCCGGGTGATACTGTGGGAGGTGCTGCGGGAGTATGGGGTGAGGGGGTCACTTTTGAGGGCCATCCAATCCCTGTACGCCCAAAGCGAGAGTTGTGTCCGAATACTCGGCAGTAAGTCGGACTCGTTTCCAGTGAATGTTGGCCTCCGCCAGGGCTGCGCTTTATCACCAATCCTGTTCGTGATTTTCATGGATAGGATATCGAGGCGTAGTCGTGGAGGAGAGGGGTTGCAGTTCGGTGACCTGAGGATCTCAT
The DNA here is from genome assembly GCF_900634415.1 of Cottoperca gobio. NCBI lineage: Eukaryota > Metazoa > Chordata > Actinopteri > Perciformes > Bovichtidae > Cottoperca > Cottoperca gobio. The sequence continues at coordinate 47,862 of NW_021166942.1, read as the reverse complement.
CGCTGCTCTTTGCAGATGATGTGGTCCTTATGGCATCATCGGTCTGTGACCTTCAACAGTCACTGGATCGGTTCGCAGCCGAGTGTGAAGCGGTTGGGATGAGGATCAGCACCTCCAAATCCGCACCGTTGTGACGAAAAGAGAGCTGAGCCAGAAGACAAAGCTCTCAATCTACCGGTCGATCTTCGTTCCTACCCTCACCTATGGTCATGAAGGCTGGGTCATGACCGAAAGAACGAGATCACGGGTACAAGCGGCCGAAATGGGTTTTCTCAGACGGGTGGCTGGCGTCTCCCTTAGAGATAGGGTGAGAAGCTCAGCCATCCGTGAGAGACTCGGAGTAGAGCCGCTGCTCCTTTACG
>NW_021166942.1:40000-42500 GCF_900634415.1 Cottoperca gobio | reverse complement strand
TTGTGTTTTATTTATTAAATTGTATCTTCAATGCTTTGGGATTAGATTTCACCTGACAACCAATAAACAATCTGAAGATTAAATTGAGAGATTTAGTCAAATATTAACTGAAAAACAAGTGATTGTTAAACCAAGAAAATCAGAAAGGTGGGGGGCAGAGAGCAACAGGAGAGAGAGCTCGAGCCGACTTCTCTTAAAATCACTCTTCAGAGTTCAGTCTTCAGAGGATCCGTCAGACTGTAAGTACATTTTCACTGATTTACAGAGAAACCCTGTTTCCCTTCAGTGCGGCTGCAGTAATCCTTTAAGAACTCTCACCAGACTCCATGCAAATATTTCACCTTTTTAGAGTTCAGTATAAACCTCTGCTGCAGCTCTCCTGTCGGGTTACGTGTTTTTATAAGGATAATGCAAACACAGTACTGTGATTTATGAAGGACTGACACCAGAACCTGCAGCTACAAAGTGAGTACACATTTATAATCAAACCTTCATACAAATCTGATTTTTTTTAATTCATTTGTTTTGTTTTCAGGTTCTTTCTGATGGAACTGAAACCCTAATCCTGAAAACACAAGACATCCGTCTCTTTTATTATTATTGTTTTTGTTATTATACATTTATGATAAATCTATGCTGGCCTGTAAAATCAGTTTAAAACGTTGAAATTTGGAAGTGAAAATACCAAAACAACACAAGACAAGAGAAGAAGATGGGCTTTGATGATCTGCTGGAGCAGGTGAGACAATTTACTGAATATTACTGATTATTACTGAATACTGCATCATGTACAGGTGGAAAGAGCACGTTGAGGAACTCCTGAACCTGAACAGCACGTGCTCTGTGGAGGAGGCAGAGTTACATCCCTGGCAGAGGTCGCGCTGCACCGGGGTGGATGAGGTTCTCTCTGAGATGCTGAAGGTTCTGAATGTTGTTGGGCTGTATTGTCGGAACCGCCTCTTCAGTGTGGCGTGGAGGTCCAGGACAGAGCCTGTGGAGCGACAGACCCGGGGAGGGGGGGTGTCCATTGTTAAAAGGGGGACAGAAGGGTGGTGCTTCTCAGCCTCCCCTGAATATGAAATGCTGAAAGGAGGCTCACATTCAGGAGGAGCAGTGTGGACTCCGTCCTGGCCCTGAAACAGTGGACCAGCTCTGTACTCTGCAGGACTGTTGGGAGGGGGGTTGTATGTGTTTTGTGGACTTGGGGAGGGCTTACTTTACTACTTTACTGAGCCTGCTGCCACCGGGACCCGACCCGTTAGAGGCAGGAAAAAAATGTATCGATAGTTTAAATTTCTGCATTATTTACTCTGATGACACGAAGAGAATCAGCTCAGTTGAACACCTGTACAGGTGGACCAGGAGTGGCAGGTGTGTAATGCCTGTTTCACCCTCAGGTGGGAGGGTTCGGCAGGTACCAGTGGCTCCATGTGACTCTGATCAGTATACCTGGTTTGATGATTGCGAGTCAGAACCTCCTGAACAACTTTGTCTCAGGAATCCCCGCCCACCACTGCAGCCTGCCGGCCAATCACAGCAGCCTCTACAACCTGTCTCACTACCAGGTAACCTGTCTGTCTGATACTGTGGTAGATGGATGTGATGTCATAAAAACAACCTGCTAAAATAATCATTCAATTTTCATTCTAGTATATTTGTAACACTGCATTATTGCTTACAATCTACTGAAACAGTCCGACTTATAGACATTGTATGTTATTGTTCATTGTATTGGATATAAGTGTGAACGTGATTGGTTGTTGCAGGTAGACGAGAAGCAGCTTCTGAAAGCGTTCATCCCTATGGACTCTTCAGGAACTAGACTGGACCGCTGCAAGAGGTAAAAGCTCTTATTCTTTTGTGTATTTCTTTCCTTGTTATGTGGTGAACAAACATTCAGCATGTCATGGACATTCTTACACACTTCCAGTGATACAAGTAGATGTCTATCAAATGCATTATGAATAATAAATACATTAAATAAAACATAAGGTATTTAAATGCAATAAATAAAACAATAACATCAGAAAAGTCAATATATCTTAATCTGGGGCTACAGAAAATAATTCTTCACAATTTTACGTTCACTTCTCTCCGGTTGTATTGATGAATAAACTCCCTGTGACATCACTTCCTGTTTCACCTGTTGTTCAGGTATGTGGAGCCTCAGTGGCAGCTGTTAGCCACTAACCACTCAGCTAACGTTAGCCAGCTACAGACGGAAGGATGTTTGGATGGATGGACGTTCGACCGCTCCGAGTTTCTCTCCACCACCGTCTCCGAGGTTAGAGAACAAATTATTATCAGATGTAATGCTGTCGTGACTTTCATCCGGTAGAGATGGGAATCTCTGTATCAGGTTTCAGTTTGCTTGGGAGTCATACCAGATAGAAAAGAAAACACTAAGAAAGCGGGGCGCTAATAAACCTGAGAGGCCGCACCCCATTTGTTCCTTTTAAAGCTGCACTGTCAACAACAAATCTGTGTTGAAATCGGCAGG
>NW_021166942.1:5000-37500 GCF_900634415.1 Cottoperca gobio | reverse complement strand
TGATTCTGGCGGGACTCGCCTATTGGCTGAGAGACTGGAGGAAGCTGCAGGTGGTCGTCTGCGCCCCCCAGTTCCTGTTCTTTGCCTACAGCTGGTAAGTGTGCTCTTTCAAAATAAAACTCTCTGTGCTTTCTGCTATCTGATTGGTCAGGAGATCTCTCTGCTCTCTGATTGGTCAGGTGGTTCTCGGAGTCGGCCCGTTGGTTGGTTCTGAACCGTCGTTCTGAGGATGCGTTGAAGTCTCTTCACCGAATTGCTCACATCAACGGGAAGAAAGAAATAATCGACAAGTTAACACTAGAGGTATTGTACCTGCCTCACTGTTTGTCTGTCTTTCTGTCTGTCTGTCTGTCTGCCTGCCTGTCTGTCTGTCTGTCACATATTTAAACCTGTCTGATGTCCAATCAGAGCTAAACTCAGCACCATGTGACCTCTGACGTCCAATGAGAGCTGAGCTCAGCACCATGTGACCCGCAGGTTCTGAACTCCCACATGAAGAAGGAAATGGACTCGAGTCGCTCAACGCACACTGCATACGACCTGCTGAGGACAAGAGGGATGAGACGCATCTCCATCTGCCTGCTGGTCGTGTGGTCAGGAACACAGACATACACACGAGTAATCTGATTACATGAGCAGACGTATACACGAGTAATCTGATTACATGAGGAGCAGACGTACACACAAGTAATCTGATTACATGAGGAGCAGACATACACACAAGTAATCTGATTACATGAGCAGACGTATACACGAGTAATCTGATTACATGAGGAGCAGACGTACACACAACTAATCTGAATACATGAGCAGACGTACACACAAGTAATCTGATTACATGAGCAGACGTACACACTAGTAATCTGATTACATGAGCAGACGTACACACAAGTAATCTGATTACATGAGCAGACATACACACTAGTAATCTGATTACATGAGCAGACGTACACACAAGTAATCTGATTACATGAGCAGACGTACACACTAATAATCTGATTACATGAGCAGACGTACACACAAGTAATCTGATTACATGAGCAGACATACACACGAGTAATCTGATTACATGAGGAGCAGACATACACTCGATTAATCTGATTACATGAGGAGCAGACGTACACACGAGTAATCTGATTACATGAGCAGACGTACACACAAGTAATCTGATTACATGAGCAGACGTACACACAAGTAATCTGATTACATGAGCAGACATACACACGAGTGATCTGATTACATGAGCTGACGTACACACGAGTAATCTGATTACATGAGCAGACGTACACACAAGTAATCTGATTACATGAGCAGACGTACACACTAGTAATCTGATTACATGAGCAGACGTACACACTAGTAATCTGATTACATGAGCAGACGTACATATGGGTAATCTGATTAGATGAGCTGACATACACATGAGTAATCTGATTACATGAGCAGACATATGCACAAGTAATCTGATAACATGAGGAGCAGAGGTACACACTAGTAATCTGATTACATGAGCAGACGTACACACAAGTAATCTGATTACATGAGCAGACGTACACACTAGTAATCTGATTACATGAGCAGACGTACACTAGTAATCTGATTACATGAGCAGACATACACACTAGTAATCTGATTACATGAGCAGACGTACACACAAGTAATCTGATTACATGAGCAGACGTACACACTAATAATCTGATTACATGAGCAGACGTACACACGAGTAATCTGATTACATGAGCAGACATACACACGAGTAATCTGATTACATGAGGAGCAGACATACACTCGATTAATCTGATTACATGAGGAGCAGACGTACACACGAGTAATCTGATTACATGAGCAGACGTACACACAAGTAATCTGATTACATGAGCAGACATACACACGAGTGATCTGATTACATGAGCTGACGTACACACGAGTAATCTGATTACATGAGCAGACGTACACACAAGTAATCTGATTACATGAGCAGACGTACACACTAATAATCTGATTACATGAGGAGCAGACATACACTCGATTAATCTGATTACATGAGGAGCAGACGTACACACGAGTAATCTGATTACATGAGCAGACGTACACACTAGTAATCTGATTACATGAGCAGACATATGCACAAGTAATCTGATAACATAAGGAGCAGAGGTACACACTAGTAATCTGATTACATGAGCAGACGTACACACAAGTAATCTGATTACATGAGCAGACATACACACTAGTAATCTGATTACATGAGCAGACATATGCACAAGTAATCTGATAACATGAGGAGCAGAGGTACACACTAGTAATCTGATTACATGAGCAGACGTACACACTAGTAATCTGATTACATGAGCAGACGTACACACAAGTAATCTGATTACATGAGCAGACGTACACACTAGTAATCTGATTACATGAGGAGCAGACATACACTCGATTAATCTGATTACATGAGGAGCAGACGTACACACGAGTAATCTGATTACATGAGCAGACGTACACACAAGTAATCTGATTACATGAGCAGACGTACACACTAGTAATCTGATTACATGAGCAGACGTACACACTAGTAATCTGATTACATGAGCAGACGTACATATGGGTAATCTGATTACATGAGCTGACATACACATGAGTAATCTGATTACATGAGCAGACATATGCACAAGTAATCTGATAACATGAGGAGCAGAGGTACACACTAGTAATCTGATTACATGAGCAGACGTACACACAAGTAATCTGATTACATGAGCAGACGTACACACTAGTAATCTGATTACATGAGCAGACGTACACACTAGTAATCTGATTACATGAGCAGACATACACACTAGTAATCTGATTACATGAGCAGACGTACACACAAGTAATCTGATTACATGAGCAGACGTACACACTAATAATCTGATTACATGAGCAGACGTACACACGAGTAATCTGATTACATGAGCAGACATACACACGAGTAATCTGATTACATGAGGAGCAGACATACACACGAGTAATCTGATTACATGAGCAGACGTACACACAAGTAATCTGATTACATGAGCAGACATACACACGAGTGATCTGATTACATGAGCTGACGTACACACGAGTAATCTGATTACATGAGCAGACGTACACACAAGTAATCTGATTACATGAGCAGACGTACACACTAGTAATCTGATTACATGAGCAGACGTACACACTAGTAATCTGATTACATGAGCAGACATACACGAGTAATCTGATTACATGAGCAGACGTACACACTAGTAATCTGATTACATGAGCAGACGTACACACAAGTAATCTGATTACATGAGCAGACATACACACTAGTAATCTGATTACATGAGCAGACGTACACACAAGTAATCTGATTACATGAGCAGACGTACACACTAGTAATCTGATTACATGAGCAGACGTACACAAGTAATCTGATTACATGAGCAGACATACACACGAGTAATCTGATTACATGAGGAGCAGACATACACTCGATTAATCTGATTACATGAGGAGCAGACGTACACACGAGTAATCTGATTACATGAGCAGACGTACACACAAGTAATCTGATTACATGAGCAGACATACACACGAGTGATCTGATTACATGAGCTGACGTACACACGAGTAATCTGATTACATGAGCAGACGTACACACAAGTAATCTGATTACATGAGCAGACGTACACACTAGTAATCTGATTACATGAGCAGACGTACACACTAGTAATCTGATTACATGAGCAGACATACACACGAGTGATCTGATTACATGAGCTGACGTACACACGAGTGATCTGATTACATGAGCAGACGTACACACAAGTAATCTGATTACATGAGCAGACGTACACACTAGTAATCTGATTACATGAGCAGACGTACATATGGGTAATCTGATTACATGAGGAGCAGACATACACACGAGTAATCTGATTACTTGAGGAGCAGACGTACACACGAGTAATCTGATTACATGAGGAGCAGATTTACACACGAGTAATCTGATTACACGAGCAGACGTACACACTAGTAATCTGATTACATGAGCAGACGTACACACTAATAATCTGATTACATGAGGAGCAGACATACACTCGATTAATCTGATTACATGAGGAGCAGACGTACACACTAGTAATCTGATTACATGAGCAGACATATGCACAAGTAATCTGATAACATGAGGAGCAGAGGTACACACTAGTAATCTGATTACATGAGCAGACGTACACACAAGTAATCTGATTACATGAGCAGACATACACACTAGTAATCTGATTACATGAGCAGACATATGCACAAGTAATCTGATAACATGAGGAGCAGAGGTACACACTAGTAATCTGATTACATGAGCAGACGTACACACTAGTAATCTGATTACATGAGCAGACGTACACACAAGTAATCTGATTACATGAGCAGACGTACACACTAGTAATCTGATTACATGAGGAGCAGACATACACTCGATTAATCTGATTACATGAGGAGCAGACGTACACACGAGTAATCTGATTACATGAGCAGACGTACACACAAGTAATCTGATTACATGAGCAGACGTACACACTAGTAATCTGATTACATGAGCAGACGTACACACTAGTAATCTGATTACATGAGCAGACGTACATATGGGTAATCTGATTACATGAGCTGACATACACATGAGTAATCTGATTACATGAGCAGACATATGCACAAGTAATCTGATAACATGAGGAGCAGAGGTACACACTAGTAATCTGATTACATGAGCAGACGTACACACAAGTAATCTGATTACATGAGCAGACGTACACACTAGTAATCTGATTACATGAGCAGACGTACACACTAGTAATCTGATTACATGAGCAGACATACACACTAGTAATCTGATTACATGAGCAGACGTACACACAAGTAATCTGATTACATGAGCAGACGTACACACTAATAATCTGATTACATGAGCAGACGTACACACGAGTAATCTGATTACATGAGCAGACATACACACGAGTAATCTGATTACATGAGGAGCAGACATACACACGAGTAATCTGATTACATGAGCAGACGTACACACAAGTAATCTGATTACATGAGCAGACATACACACGAGTGATCTGATTACATGAGCTGACGTACACACGAGTAATCTGATTACATGAGCAGACGTACACACAAGTAATCTGATTACATGAGCAGACGTACACACTAGTAATCTGATTACATGAGCAGACGTACACACTAGTAATCTGATTACATGAGCAGACATACACGAGTAATCTGATTACATGAGCAGACGTACACACTAGTAATCTGATTACATGAGCAGACGTACACACAAGTAATCTGATTACATGAGCAGACGTACACACTAGTAATCTGATTACATGAGCAGACGTACACACAAGTAATCTGATTACATGAGCAGACGTACACACTAGTAATCTGATTACATGAGCAGACGTACACAAGTAATCTGATTACATGAGCAGACATACACACGAGTAATCTGATTACATGAGGAGCAGACATACACTCGATTAATCTGATTACATGAGGAGCAGACGTACACACGAGTAATCTGATTACATGAGCAGACGTACACACAAGTAATCTGATTACATGAGCAGACATACACACGAGTGATCTGATTACATGAGCTGACGTACACACGAGTAATCTGATTACATGAGCAGACGTACACACAAGTAATCTGATTACATGAGCAGACGTACACACTAGTAATCTGATTACATGAGCAGACGTACACACTAGTAATCTGATTACATGAGCAGACATACACACGAGTGATCTGATTACATGAGCTGACGTACACACGAGTGATCTGATTACATGAGCAGACGTACACACAAGTAATCTGATTACATGAGCAGACGTACACACTAGTAATCTGATTACATGAGCAGACGTACATATGGGTAATCTGATTACATGAGGAGCAGACATACACACGAGTAATCTGATTACTTGAGGAGCAGACGTACACACGAGTAATCTGATTACATGAGGAGCAGATTTACACACGAGTAATCTGATTACACGAGCAGACGTACACACGAGTAATCTGATTACATGAGTTGACGTACACACAATTAATCTGATTACATGAGGAGCAGATTTACACACGAGTAATCTGATTACATGAGCTGACGTACACACGAGTAATCTGATTACATGAGGAGCAGATTTACACACGAGTAATCTGATTACATGAGGAGCAGATATGTTGTTAACAGACTGACAGACAGATAAACAGACATATATATTTTTTTATATGTACATATTTACAGGCTATATATATGTATAGATATATATATACGTATGTATGTATGTATAATTGTATATATTTATATATTTGTACATGTTTTTATTTACATATTTATATTTATATTATATGTATATATTTAAAGATGTTTATTTGTACATATTTATATATATATATTCATATAATTGTATAATTATATATTTATATACGTTTATATTTATTTATATAAACATATATATATATACATATTTATATATGTATATATATGTTTTTATATATACATTTTATATATGTATACAGTATACGTGTATATATATATATATTTATTTAATTGTATAATTATATATGTATGCCTCTCTTATAAATATCTCCTTTGCAGGTTCGCCACCAGTTTTGCGTACTACGGTTTGGCAATGGACCTGCAGAAGTTCGGGGTGAGTAACCTGATTAGCATCAATGCTACGTGTGAGCAGCTGCTGAGAACTTCCTGGTTCAGATCATGTAGGCTCAAAGGTTACCCTGGTAACGAGTTTTAAATGTTCCTAATGTGGAGTGAAATGATCCGCAGTCTGCTGACCTGCTGATCTGCTGACCTGCTGACCTGTTGACCTTCTGACCTGTTGACCTGCTGACCTGCTGACCTGCTGACCTGTTTACCATCTGACCTGTTGACCTGCTGACCTGCTGACCTGTCGACCTGCTGACCTTCTGACCTGCTGACCTGTTCACCTGCTGACCTGCTGACCTGTTCACCTGCTGACCTGCTGTCCTGTTCACCTGCTGATCTGCTGACCTGCTGACCTGTCATGTTGAGGTGTTAATAACAACATGTAATTAATAATGTGTCTGTAACAACAACCTGATCCTCAGTCCGGATCATAACTACAAATATTGGTTTCATTCGAAAACACATAATTAATTACTTTCTGCAAACTAAGTGCTAGGGGGATTTTAATTACTTACTTGTCTCACCTGTCTCATCTGTCCAGGTGGGTATCTATCAGATCCAGCTCATCTTCGGAGCCGTGGACTTTCCCGCCAAATTGATGGCTCTGGGCATGCTCAGTTACCTCGGGAGGAGGGTCTCTCAAGCCACCTGCCTCTTCCTGTCAGCCCTCATCATCTTTGCCAACATCTTCGTCCCGACAAGTAAGTCGCACTAACACACACCAACACACTCTAACACACACCAACATACATTCACATGGGGTGGCGGTTGTCCAACAGTCGGAGGGTTGGGGGTTCGATCCCCTGCGGACCACATGTGGAAGCGTACTCAGAAACTGAACCTGATGTTTCAGACCATCACTGGATACAACGCTGCTCTACCACCCTGTGAGGCCCTGACAGTATACCAGGACGGCTGCTCAGGGACTGTGCCGACCAGCTGACCCATGTACTGGACCAGGCTATTGTTCCATCATGTTTCAAGTCAGCAGCCATTGTACCAGTGCCTAAAAAATCCCCAATCACTTGTCTGAATGATTATCCACATCATGAGGAAGTTCTTTGAGAGGCTGGTCAAGGACCATATCATCTCCATAATTCCCACCACACTCGATCCGTTCCAATTTGCTGTCCGCCCAAACCGCTCCACAGAGGACGCCATCTCCTCTGCACTCCACCACGACTGTTGTGCCAGGTTCAGTGCGAACCACATCCTGAAGTATTGAGAAAAAATAACTGTTCTTTGTATGTTGCACTTATATTGGTTTGGCTTATTTGTAGCTAATAGTTGAATTCGTATTCTATTGTTTCTGTATGTTGCACTTTTGTTTGGCTTATTTGAAGCTATTGTTCTGAACTTAAATGATTCTTGCAGTTTGGAGTTGTATCTTCATGATTGTTTGCACTTATTGTAAGTCGCTTTGGACAAAAGCGTCAGCTAAATTAACTGTAATGTAATGTAAAGTACGCGGACGACACAACAGTGGTGGAACTCATCAGGGACAACAACGAACTGGTCTACATGGAGGAGGTGAAACACCTGACAGACTGGTGTCACACCAACAACCTGATCCTGAATGTCGACAAAACAAAAGACATCAATGTTGACTTCAGGAAAAACTAGCACTGTCACACACTACTCCTCCTCAACGGCTCAGCAGTGAAGACTACAGACAGCACAAAGTTCTTGAGGGTGCAACTCACAAACAGTCTGACCTGGTCCCTTCACACCTCCTCACTGGTGGAAAAGGCACAGCAGCGCCTGCACTCTTTAATGTATATATTTATAGAGTGTATATATTTTATTTATATATATTACATTTATATTTTAAGTACATATTTTATTTTTCTGCATCAGCACCACAACACTTTTACAATGATCACTTATTCAGTCCCTTTTTTCCTCTGTTAGAGTAAGCAATTACAACAAAATTTAATTTGAATTGTACATTGTGTATAACTTGAAATTACATAAAGTTTTTATTGATTGATTGATTGACACACACTAATACACACTAATATGCACACTAACACACACACATGTGTAGTTGTGAGGATGAAGGCCTCATTTCACTTCACTGCTCCCCACCAGACATGCAGACCATCAGGACCACGCTGGCCTGTCTCGGTAAAGGTTTCACCTCGGCCTCCTTCACCACCATCTACCTGTACACCGGAGAGCTGTACCCGACCATCATCAGGTGAGACCCCTTTATACTCCACACACACACACACACACACACACACACATATATATATATATATATATATATATATATATATATATATATATATATATATATATATATGTGTGTCTTTATACTCTACATAAATATATATATTTGTGTGTCTTTATACTCTACATGCATTTATACACTGATCAGCCATAACATTATGACCACCTGCCTAATGTTGTGTAGGTCCCCTTTTGCGGCCAAAACAGCCCTGACCCATCGAAGCATGGCCTCCACTAGACCTCTGAAGGTGTGCTGTGGTATCTGGCACCAAGACATTAGCAGCAGATCCTTTAAGTCCCGTAAATTGCGAGGTGGGGCCTCCATGGAACGGACTTGTTTAACCAGCACATCCCGCAGATGCTTGATTGGATTGAGATCTGGGGAATTTTAAGGCCAAGTCAACACCTTGAACTCGTTGTTGTGTTCCTCAAACCATTCCTGAACCATTTTTGGCATGGTGCATCATCCTGCTGAAAGATGCCACTGCCATTAGGAAATACCATTTCCATGAAGGGGTGTACTTGGTAGTTGGTACGTGTCAAAGTAACATCCACTTGAATGGCAGGACCCAAGGTTTCCCAGCAGAAGATTGCCCAAAGCATCACACCGCCTCCGCCAACTTGCCTTCTTTCCATAGTGCATCCTGGTGCCATGTCTTCCCCAGGTAAGAGATGCACACGCACTTGGCCATCCACATGATGTAGAAGAAAACGTGATTCATCAGATCAGGCCACCTTCTCCCATTGCTCCGTGGTCCAATTCTGATGCTCACGTGCCCATTGTAGGCGCTTTTGGCGGTGGACAGAGGTCAGCATGGGCACCCTGACCGGTCTGCGGCTACGCAGCCCCATACACAACAAACTGCGACACACTGTGTGTTCTGACACCTTTCTAACAGAACCAGCATTAACTTGTTCAGCAATTTGAGCTACAGTAGCTCTTCTGTTGGATCGGACCACATGGGCCAGCCTTCGCTCCCCACCTTTGCTCCCCATGCGTGTCAATGAGCCTTGGCCGGCCATGACCCTGTCGCCGGTTCACCGGTTTTCCTTCCTTGGACCACTTTTGGTAGGTACTGACTACTGCAGACTGGGAACACCCCACAAGAGCTGCAGTTTTGGAGATGCTCTGACCCAGTTGTCTAGCCATCACAATCTGGCCCTTGTCAAAGTTGCTCACATCCTTATGCTTGCACATTTTTCCTGCTTCCAACATATCCCCCCCATTGACAGGTGCCATTGTAAAGAGATAATCAAGGTTATTCACTTCACCTGTCAGTGGTCATAATGTTATGGCTGATCAGTGTATATGTTTCTTTATACTCTACATACATATATATATATATATATATATATATTAGGGCTGTCAAGCGATTAAAAAAATTAATCTAATTAATTACATGCTTTGTGATTAATTAATCGCATATATCAGTATTTGCTGTGAGAATCATTTCAAAATATTCAAATGGATTTTTGGAAGATGAGTGAATCAATGAGTAGCATTATAAACTTAAAGGTCAACATGTCTTTTATTTCAATACTATTTCTCCAATATCTTGTTTTCCACAATTATCTTAGGCAACACAGACCAACAGTTAACACAACACATAAAATGGTATTTAAAATCTGGCCTTTCACCTTTCATTGCACAATAAACAATATGTTCACCGTTAACCCCCTGTCCTCTACCACCTGCAGTCCATTGCAATCCATTTCGCGATTGAGTTGTTAATGTGTCACAGGTAGACCGACTCATTCTGCGTCTGAACGCCTGATCGAGAGTGCATGACGAGACGGGTTGCTCACTTTAGCATCAGCGGCGGTGCTAACTAGCTCCGAGCTAGCTGCTAAGTGCTTTGCGTTGAGGTGAAATATATATCTATATATCTATAGATATATAGATATATATCAGGCTTGAAGTTCTCCGATGGTTTGAACATTCTTTGCTGCAGGAATTGCACAGAAAGGAGCATCAACAGTTACATCCGGGAGTTTATTAAATGTAAACTTTCCATTCACTGGGCCAAGTAACGTTTCTCATCCGCTTCCATCATGTTGACGAGGCTGCTGTGGCCGCGCCTTGTCGGTTGACGTAAAGGGTCATGGGGGGGGGGCATCTAAGAGCACGATTAATCTGCGTCAATTATTTTGTTGCATTATTCTTTCTGTGATTAATTAATCAAAATTAACGCACTAATTTGACAGCCCTAATATATATATATTTATATGTGTTTATATTCTACATAAATATATACAGTATATATGTGTCTATACTCTACATACAATTATATCCGGCCCACGAGAAAATATCATATGTCTGTCATAACTGGCCCGCTGGTTTTGGTAATTAAATCAATGCATGGCACAACCACAGGAAAACACATTTGAGGAAGTATTTAAATGAGTGAATGAAATGAAAGTTTTTGAAAAGCAAAGGGAAAAACACCACAGATCTCTAGGACGAAAGTGGCGATGTGAGCTGGCCTTTGTGTGCGACATAACATAGCATCTCACTGTTAAACCTGCAGCTTCAGGGCCGTGTGATCACAGACATGTGTGATGCAGTGAGAGCTTTCCAAGCCGAGCTGCCTGTGGGAGACTCGGATGCAGCAAGGTAACTTTGGTCACTACGTGTTTCCAAACAATGACAAACCATCTCCACCGCCGTGTTCCCGATCGCATTTGCCGACTTTGCAGCTCAGATATTTAAATTGAACTACTCAGCAATCCGTTTGCAGTTGACTTAAATATGTTCCATATCTTTTTGCACTTTATCCAATATGTGTATCCTGTTCAATAAATGTGGACCGTGTTTGGCCCTCGACGTAGTCCCAGTTTTTAATGTTGGCTCTCTCTGTAATTGAGTTTGACACCCCCGGTCTACTGCTTGCTTTGTGCAGTTTCTCCTCTGCTCGGTTTCGCGAAGGGTGGGGCTCTGCCCCCTACACACACACACACACACACACACACACACACACACACGTGTGAACACACCTTAACCTACAGCCAGAGACAGAGCGGAGGAAATGAGAGGGGAGAACTAAAAACAAATGTTTTACTTTAAAATGACACAATATAATTATTTATTACTTGTTAATCATGTTAAAAAATGTCAGCTCAAATTTGGCTGCGAGCCATATTGCGTTATTGAAAGAGCCATAGGTTCCCGACCCCTGCTTTACATACATATTTATATATATGTGTCTTTATACTCTTTACACATATGTTTATACTCTACATAAATATATACAGTATATATGTGTCTTTATACTCTATACCAGTGGTTCCCAAATGGTGTGCCGTGAGACAAATCCCGGTGTGCTGTGGGATTTTGAAACAATTAGGCCTATTGCATTTAACTGTACACAAGGTTATGAATGATTTTTTTATTTACTTCAGTGTTTCCCCTAGGTTTACTGCTCTGCGGGATGTTGCCTGGGCTGGATCAGGTCTGTGCGTGGCGCAGATTTTTTAAGTTCTCTCCTTACCTTTCCTCCACTCTGTGTCTGACTGTAAGTGTGTGCGCTCGCACGCGTGTGTGTGTAGGTTCCGAAGCGGAGCTCCGCCCTTCGCAAAGCAGTGAAGAGAATGTAAATACGCAAAGCAACTGAAACGTGCACATAAATGAGATAAATGACATAGGCGTTTAGTTTATTTAATAAAATAACCTGTTTAATGTGAAAAGCGAGTTGTAAATATATATATGAAAACATTTAAATAAAAACCTCTTGGGGGTGGGGGGGCGCAGCGCAGGGAAGCACTGTACTTTATCTGTACTTTGTCCTACACACTTATTTCACAATATAGAAACAATAGGTCTTATATGCTTTGGCCTAAATATAAATAAAACAATCATCAAAAAAAAATGAAATCTGTCAAAGCGAACCCTTTTTAGCAATTTGCGCATGGTGGGAAATATTGGTTTTAAAATGTGACTCACTATGCTAAATAAATGTTCACAGAGTGATGACACTGTGATATGAGTGATACTATGTGTTATAGAGGAGATTCTGCCCGGATATGAACACAGGTGTGCCTTGAGATTTTGGCTTGGTCTTTGGTGTGCCTTGGCCACAGAAAGTTTGGGAACCCCTGCTCTATACCATAGGTCTTCAACAGGGGGTCCGTGGAGGTACTGCAGGGGGGGTTGCAAAATAGTTTGAAGATAAAGCCATTTTTAAAAAAACCTCCGCTGTGTTTCGCGAAGGGTGGGGACCTCACTCCCGACACTCACACCTAGGGGTGAGGGGTGAACTAAAAGTATCTCATCCAGACCAAACATCACTCCCCCACGTATGTGTGTATATATATATATATATATAAATATATATATATATATATATATATATATATAACTGTGTGTGTGTATCTGTGTTTTCAGGCAGACGGGGATGGGCTTCGTGTCCACCATGGCGAGAGTTGGCAGCATGGCGGCTCCCGCTGTCCTCATCCTGGACGAGGTGACGTCACTGATCCAAACCTTAAATATTGAATAAGATCATCCATCCATCCGTCCATCCATCCATCATCTACCGCTTATCTGCGGTCGGGTCGCAGGGGGCAGCAGCTCCAGTAAGGAACCCCAAACTTCCCTTCTCCGGGCCACATCCGTCAGCTCCGACTGGGGGATCCTGAGGCGTTCCCAGGCCAGTGAAGAGATATAATCTCTCCACCGAGTCCTGGGTCTTTCCCAGGGTCTCCTTCCAGCTGGACGTGCCTGGAACACCTCCCTAGGGAGGCGCCCAGGTGGCATCCTTACTAGATGCCCGAACCACCTCAACTGGCTCCTTTCAACGCAAAGGAGCAGCAACTCTACTCCGAGTCTCTCCCGGATGGCTGAGCTTCTCACCCTATCTCTAAGGGAGACGCCAGCCACCCGCCTGAGAAAACCCATTTCGGCCGCTTGTACCAGCGATCTCGTTCTTTCGGTCATGACCCAGCCTTCATGACCATATGTGAGGGTAGGAAGGAAGACCAACCGGTAGATCAAGAGTTTTGCCTTCTGGCTCAGCTCTCTTTTTGTCTTTGCGGTACAGTGAATGCAATACCTCCCCCGCTGCTCCCCTTGATATCCTGTCCATGAAAATCACAAACAGGATTGGTGATAAAGCGCAGCCCTGGCGGAGGCCAACATTCACTGGGAACGAGTCCAACTTACTGCCGAGTATCCGGACACAACTTGCTTTGGGCGTACAGGGATTGGATGGCCCTCAGAAGTGACCCCCTCACCCGGGGGACCCCATCATACGCCTTCTCCAGATCCACAAAACACATGTAGACCGGATGGGCGTACTCCCAGGCCCCCTCTAGGATCCTTGCGAGAGTGAAGAGTTGGTCCGTTGTTCCACAACCAGGACGGAATCTGCATTGTTCCTCTTCAATCAGAGGTTCGACTATTGGCCGAACCCTCCTTTCCAGCACCTTGGAGTAGACTTTACCAGGGAGGCTGAGAAGTGTGATTTCTGGACGAATCTCATCATTCGTTTTGTTTGACTGCCTCAGTGACCTCCAACAGGGAAATTGACGATGGTCCCCCATCAGCTTCCAGCTCTGCCACTACCATAGAGGGCGTGTTAGTCAGATTCAGGAGTTCCTCAAAGTGCTCCTTCCACCGCCCGATAACCTTATCAGTCGAAGTCAGCAGCGTCCCACCCTTGCTTCACACAGCTTGGCTGGTTCCCCGCTTCCCCCTCCTGAGGTGCCGGACGGTTTTCCAGAAGCACCTTGGTGCTGAACGAAAGTCCTTCTCCATAGCTTCTCCGAACTTCTCCCACACCCGCTGCTTTGCCTCTGGCAGAGTCTGCCACCCTTCGAGTCCGTCAGTACCCTGGAACTGTTTCCGGAGTCCTTCCGGGTTATGTTATCTGGGAGGACTCCGGAAACAGTTGCTTCTTTAGTCGGACGGCTTCCCTGACCACCGGGGTCCACCACGGTGTTTGAGGGTTACTGACCCTTGAGGCACCTAAAACTTTGAGACCATAGCTCCTCACCGCAGCTTCAGCAATAGACGTTTTGAACATTTCCCACTCAGGTTCAACAGAACCCCGTGCCCCCTGAAATTGAAGTTTTTTTTTCTTACTTGCCTTGCGCATTCACATTCCAGGAAAGGAGAGGAGTGAACTACGCACCAGCCCCCCCCCCATCGCACAAACCTCAGAGAGCACCCCCCCCCCCGTCGCAGCATTTTATATATACAGGTAGATCACTTGGACCTGGTCATTTTAAAAGTAGCTCACAAGCCAAAAAAGTGTGGGCACCCCTGCTCCAGACGTTCCCAGTTCACCCGCACTACCCTTTGGGCTTACCAGGTCTGTCCAGAGTCTTCCCCCACCTCTTGATCCAACTCACCACCAGATGGTGATCAGTTGACAGCTCCACCCCTCTCTTCACCCGAGTGTCCAAAACATGCGGCCTCAGATCAGATGATACGATCACGAAATTGATCTTTGGCCTAGGGTGCTCTGGTACCACGTACACTTATGAGCATCCTAATGTTCGAACATGATGTTTGTTATGGCCATTCCATCACTAGTACAGAAGTCCAACAACAAACGACCGTTCAGGTTTAGATCAGCGAGGCCGTTCCTCCCATTCACGCCTCTCCAGGTGTCTCCATAGTTTCCCACGTGTGCGTTGAAGTCTCCCATCAAGTCCCCTACTGGACTGTAGGGCTCCATTCAGGGTCTCCAAGAAGGCCGAATACTCCGGACTGCTGTTTGGGGCATAGGCACAAACAATAGTCAGTTTTCCCCCCCATAACTCGAGGGCGTAGGGAGGCGACCCTCTCGTCCACCGGGGTGAACTCCAACGTAGCGGTGCTCAGCCGGGGACTTGTGTGTATCCCCACACCCGCCTCACACCTTGGGCAACTCCGGAGAAGAATAGAGTCCAACCCCTATCCAGGAGTACGGTTCCAGAGCCAAGACTCTGCGTAGAGGTAAGCCCCACCAGATCCAACTGGTAGCGTCCCACCTTCCGCACTAGTCCCGGCTCCTTCCCCACAGAGGTGACGTTCTACGTCCCCAGAGCCAGCCTCTGCTGCCCGGGTATAGTCCGTCGAGGTCCCTGACCATCACTGCCACCCGTGTGACAGCTCACCCGACCCCAGCGGTTTTTCCCATGAGTGGTGGGCCCACAGGATGGATGGATGGGAGGCACCACGTAGCTTCTTCGGGCTGTGCCCGATCGGGCTCCGTGGCAAACCCGGCCACCAGGTGCTCGCTGTCGGGCCCTCCCTCTGAGCCTGGCTCCAGACGGGGGCCCCGGGCTTCCTTCGGGCAGGGTCTCTCCATCTCTTTCCCTCTGTTTCATATAGTCGTTTTGAACCATTCTTAGTCTGGCCCCTCGCCTGAGACCAATTGCCTTGGGAGACCCTACCAGGATTATCAGGCTCCAGACAACACAGACAACACAGGTTCATAGGGACACACAAACCTCTCCACCGCGGTAAGGTGATGGTTCCCGGAGAGGAAATAAGATCATTGATTAATAATTACTGTTTTTATACTTTTTATTCATCGCAGAAGAGTAATACTTAAATATATTATAATTATATATTTAAAAATCTTTTATGTCAATATTTAAATTACGGCCAGAGACAGCAGCTAGCACAGATATACACATCTTCTCTTTCATAAATATTAAATAATGCTAACAGTACTGATGGACTACATTTCCCAGGTACTCCCTGCTCTGCCCAGTGTGGTATACGGGGGGGCGGCGGTGATAGCTGGTTTCTTCGCATGCTTCCTGCCGGAGACGCTGAACATGCCTCTGCCCGACACCATCGAAGACGTGGAGGAGAAGTGGTGAGCTAACAGCTTGCATTTAGCTTTATAAACTATGTTAGCTTTGTTAGCTTTATTAGCTGTGTTATCGTTATTAGCTGTGTTAGCTTTGTTATCAGTGTTAGCTTTATTAGCTATGTTATCTTTATTAGCTGTGTTAGCTTCATGACCTGTGTTAGCGTTGTTCACAATGTTAGCTTTATTAGCTGTGTTATCTTTATTAGCTGTGTTAGCTTCATGACCTGTGTTAGCGTTGTTCACAATGTTAGCTTTATTAGCTGTGTTATCTTTATTAGCTGTATTAGCTTCATGAGCGGTGTTATTGTTAAGTGTTATCTTTATTAGCTGTTAGCTTCATTAGCTGTGTTAGCTTTGTTCGCAGTGCTAGATTCTTATGCAGCTTTAGCTTCAGTTGCTGCGTAAGCTATGTGAACAGCGTTAGCTGTGTTAACTTCTTGAGCTTTAGCTTTATAAGCTGTGTTTGCTTCATTCAATCAGTAAATGATTAATATCTAAAACTGTGTTCAGGTCTGGAAAAAAAAACCCCACCCCCTGCCAACAGGAAGAGGGTGTGTCTTTAAAAGACGGTGGAGTCTCAACTGAAGGCGTGGCTTTAAAAGAACTGAAGGAAGCAGAAGGGACGGGACTCAACGTGCTCTGACCAATCACACAGCTTTACAGAACCTCCCCCAATCACACGGCTGGAGTCATTAATGACAAAATAATAAACATTTTGTCAATTTAACCTTTATTTTAACTGGGAAATACATTGAGGTAGTGACATCACTGAAAATATAGATGGGAAACGATGTAATCAACCTGAAGAACGACTTCTGTGTGAAGTTTTTCTGTGAAAAAATAATTTTACAGAGAAAAATATCACAATAATTTTAAATTAGTCTAAAAAGACAGATGTTTAATTAGAATTATTGATTAGTGAAGTTAGAACATTGATTTCTGTCATTAATATTGATCCATAACAGTGTAACACACTAATAAAACTGATTAATATTACATTACTGTTTATTGTCTTTGTTACATGACCAGCTGAACCATGTACTCCGATACTGCAGTAAAAGTACTAATACCAGTGCACAAAAAGTAAAAGTATTTACTATGCAGAAGAAGTCCTTTGTCTGTCATCATGTGTCATACAGCAATAGTCAGATAAAAACAGACATTACCTCCAAGGTATTTTATTTAATGACTTTTTGTTTAACAGCATTTTTCATGGAATACTATGTAACCTGCAGTGAAAACTCAAACTCGGAATCACTTGTTAAACTTTCAGACGTTACACTAAAGGTCTGTCCTCTCACATCGTACAGTGAACTGTCTTTTTCAAAATAAGTCATTGGTCATGTTGAAAGACGACATCATGCACATTGACAAACAAAATACATACCATTTTAAATAAAAAGACAAAAACTAAAACCATGTGTACAGATATAAAGTCATAACACCCGTCGGTCTCTAGCTGGCTGTCTCTACCCGTCGCTCTGTCTGTCTCTCAGTGGAAGACTGTCTGTCTCCAGCATTTGTCCGGGGTGAAGGGCCACAGACAGTCGGTGATGGCGGAGGTGAAAGGTCGCGGCTCCACGCTTAGGTTTAGGAGCTCCAGACGACAACAGTTCAGCTGACTGTTGATTGGACGAAGAGTCGACTGCTGAGTCAGCTGCTCGGTCAGCTGCAGACAGGTGGAGAGAAAGACAGGTGTCTTATTAATACAAATACTTTAAAATTAATGATATTCACAGTATATATGTATATGTATATATATATATATATATGTATATATGTATATATATATATATATATATATATATATATATATATATATATATATATATATATATATATATATATATATATATATATATATATATATATATATATATATACACACACACATATACACATACATACATAGAGTATTGAAATAAAAGACATGTTGACAGTTTATAATGCTGCTCATTGATTCATATTCTAAATACATTTGAATATTTTGAAATGCTTCCCACAGCAAATATTGATATATGTTATTAATTTAGATTAATTGATCACAAAGCTTTTAATTAATTAGATTAATTAGTTTAATCGCTTGACAGCCCTAATAAAAATACAACATCCATGTGACAGAAACAGGTATATTAGTATATATATATATATATATATATATATATATATATATATATATATATATATATATATATATATATATATATATATTTACAGGTATGAGGTGGTTGGACGGCAGGTTGAAGGCCTGAGCGATGGCGACGGCCATCTCATATTTGGTCATCTGCTCTTTAGCCGAGAAGTGAAAGATTCCTCTGATAGATGGATCCTGGAAGAGAGACAGACAGGCAGTGAGACAGGTAACCTGTCTCCCTCTCTAACAGTCAGACACCTACCTGTCTCCCTCTCTAACAGTCAGATACCTACATGTCTCCCTCTCTAACAGACAGACACCTACCTGTCTCCCTCTCTAATAGTCAGACACCTACCTGTCTCCCTCTCTAACAGTCAGATACCTACATGTCTCCCTCTCTAACAGACAGACACCTACCTGTCTCCCTCTAACAGTCAGATACCTACCTGTCTCCCTCTCTAACAGACAGACACCTACCTGTCTCCCTCTCTAACAGACAGACACCTACCTGTCTCCCTCTCTCCGACAGCTTCCTGCAGACAGCAGCTACATCCCGGGCGTCTGTGGGGAACCTCTGCAGGCAGTGATCCAGAGTACTGTCCTCCGCCGGCTGCTGGACCTTCAGCCACAGAGACGTTACCGCGCTCTCCGTCACCCACTCCACCTCTCCGTACAGGACGGGCACCCGCAGCACCACGGCACCTGAGAGACAGACGAGAGACAGGTGAGAGATACAGAGAAAGAGAAAGAGACAGGTCAGAGACAGACAGACAGATACCTGGACAGTGTCTGAGTGTTTCTCTCTCCCCTTCCAGTTTGCTGCGTCCGTAAACGTTCAGAGGACTCGGGCTGTCGTCTTCTCCGTACGGAGGATTCCTCCCATCGAACACGTAGTCGGTGCTGATGTACACGAAGAACGCCCCGCAGACAGCTGGGCAGAAATAAATAATAGATACTCAATACACAGAATATTAAAGATAAATAAATAAAGACATAATACAGATTATAAAGATAAACACGTAGTTGGTGCTGCTGTAGAGGTAGCTTCATTAACACAATTTATTATGATGAACAATAATAAAAACTGAAAATAAAAACACTTCTCCCACCTGCCTCCCTGGCGAGCGTGCCCGTGGCGTGCACGTTGAGGTTGACGGCAGCTTCAGTGTGTCTGTCAACGACGTCTGGACGTCTCTCTGCTGCACAGTGCACCACCACGTCAGGCTGAGAGGGTTGAATTTATATATATATATATATATATATATATATATATATATATATATATATATATATATATATATATACACACATATATACACACATACATATATATATATATATATATATATATATATATATATATATATATACACACACATATATATATAGATACACACATATATATATATAGATACACACACATATATATAGATACACACACACATATATATATATATATATATATATATGTGTGTGTGTATCTATATATATGTGTGTGTATCTATATATATATATATGTGTGTATCTATATATATATGTGTGTATCTATATATATATATATATATATATATATATATATATATATATATATATATATATATATATATATATATGGCAGTAAAATAAAATAAAAATATATTACGGCGTGTAGTACAGTGTACAGTTACCTTGTACTCCTGCAGCAGTCCTCTGACGGCATCCTCGTCTGTGAGGTCACAGCGGAGGAGGCGGGGCCTCGCTCTCTTGAATCCCGTACCGATGACCAACCAGCCGCCGTTCTGAAACTCTCTGCAAACAGCCCGCCCCAGGAGACCGGTCGCCCCGGTAACAAGGACCCTCTGAGCCGGTACCATCGCCTCCTCCTGAAATACACACAGTACTGATTTCTTTACAGCCGTACTAGAAGCTGGAGATGTGATAATTATCCAATAAACGGTGTGAGGTCTGAATTGTCTCCACGTCCGTATTACAGACTAAGATCTTTGTAAATGGGTTGATCTATAAAATGAAATGATGAAAGGTTTTGCATAATCTTTTAAAGGAGATAAAGTAGGATATTGTTATCAGTGTATTGAATGATCTTTAACATTTATACATTCAAAGGGGTTCAAATCTAATATAAAATGCACAAAAAAGTTTACCTTAATACTTTAACTGAATGTCACCCCCACAGGGATAAATCTCGGCTTCTCATGACCTTTTATTACATTACTGGTGGAAGGAACATGACAAAGTCTGAAGTAAAGAAAACTGTAATACTTTGACAGAGATTTGTATTTAGTTAAGCAGGAGAGTGTACTTTGTTAGTCAGTTTGGTATTAACAGATATTTGTATTTATTATACACCAGGACCTGTTAGCATGTTAGCTGTTCACCTGAAGCAGCACTCGACCCGGCTGAAGATAATCTTCAACTCTGCGCATGCGCGGCTCATCTGTTTTTGATATCATTTATCTGATATTAATGATTGCTCTGATGTTTATCGTGTATCTGTGTAATCGGCGCTGGTTCTCTGATGCGCAGTTTGTTCTCTTCCGCTCTCACGATCAGTTGTTTGCCGTAAAGCAGCTGTCGCGGGGATGCTAGATAGTTAGCATGCAGGCTAGCAGAGATACAATGGACTGGGTTTTAAATGAACCGGGTCAGTTTGAGTACAGATACTCTCACCCGGGTCGGACTGAGACCCGGGTCGGACTGGTTTATTCTGAGACCTGGTTTTAAATACAATATTTAACTGAAAACTGAGTTTACCTCTGAACCTCTGAGCTCAAATCCGGGCATGATGTGCTCCAACAGACCCGCAGAGTATAAATCAGCAGGATGTGAAGATAATCCTGCAGCAGCAGATCAAACTGCCCGTCAGTCCGCCTAAAATAATGTTCTTGTTCTTTTTTTCCTTCTGCTGCTTCTTCTTTCTCGGGCAGACTAGGCCCAGTTTAGTGCATTGCTGCCTCCCACAGGTGTAGAAACGAAATTGTCGTTTCCCCCTAAGCTCTACGTCTGGCTGTTTTGGTTGCAGGGAGGAGGGACACACCGCGAGACCCTGTCCGAAGCGCAGGGATCCATACTTTAGAAAGAAGCTAAAGTAGCAGCTCACATGTAGATAACTTAGAAGATAAAGTAAAGTAGCAGCTCACATGTAGATACTTTAGAAAGAAGCTAAGGTAGCAGCTAACATGTAGATACCACAGCAGAGATCTTTGTTCAGGTTGAACTTCCTGTGTTCAGATTTCAGATGATATTTTATAATATATTATTAATAAAGAGCATATAAAGAGCAAAACAACATGATATAATCACAGCAATAAAGGAAAGAAAAAGTTCAAAAGGAAGTTATATAAAATATTAATACAAAATTAGTTTTTTGTTTAAGTTTAAACTTAAGTAGCTTTTTTGAGAACAAACAACACAAATAAAAAGGTAATATTATACACTAGATTTAGATTCATGATGGTCATTATTTAACACTCATGACTAATATTTACTGATTTAAGATCCCTTTATTCTCACTTCACTTCCAACATGACGTACAAATACATGATTATTGTTGTTGTTTCTTTATAACTAAATGTTTTCAGCCTTACTTGTTGTGAAGAATTTAAAACATCATTTTCTTTGAACATGTTAAATGTTCATAAAATATATTTTTGCACATTTTTACAATGTAAGCTCTTTCACTTGTAATAATAAAATACTATTAATTTTATTATGTTATAAATAAAGATAAATAAAAACTTCAGTCCTGTTTAATTTACAGTTTAATGGTTAATGACCGGCTTGAAAGTAACTCAGTACATTTACTCAAGTACTGAACTTAACTAGAGAATAACTGACGGCTTTAGTTACAGATTTCAGTATATATATATATATATATATATATATATATATATATACTGTGTATATATCCATCCATCCATCGTCTACCGCTTATCGGTGGTCGGGTCGCGGGGGCAGCAGCTCCAGTAAGGAACCCCAATCTTCCCTTCTCCGGGCCACATCCTACAGCTCCGACTGGGGGATCCTGAGGCGTTCCCAGTGAGGAGATATAATCTCTCCACCGAGTCCTGGGTCTTCCCCGGGGTCTCCTCCCAGCTGGACGTGCCTGGAACACCTCCCTAGGGAGGCGCCCAGGTGGCTCCTTACTAGATTCCCAAACCACCTTAACTGGCTCCTTTCAACGTAAAGGAGCAGCGGCTCTACTCCGAGTCTCTCACGGATGGCTGAGCTTCTCACCCTATCTCTAAGGGAGACGCCAGCTACCCGTCTGAGAAAACCCAAAAACTGTGTATATATATAATGTAATGTAATATAATGGCCTGTGCAGTGAAAACCATGTATCTCCAGATGTGGTGATGTTGAATGTTTGTGATAAACTGAAGGATGATTGTTTGTTTTTGTGTTAAGAATTTTCTCCTCCTTCTGAAGCTAAATAAAGTCTTTAAAAAGCCTCTTGGATCAGCTGCATCGTCACAGAGCAGCAAACAGCTGCTTATCTGATCCAATACAATATAATGCATCGCTGTCAATGAAACTACAGTATATAAAGGAGTTAAAAACACACATTTTTATTATCTCTGAACATTTTCACGTCTCTGATACAAATGCAGATTTAATTTCAAGAGAGCCTAAAGCACGTCAATCACGTCACAGGTTCGATTCCTGCTCAGTACAGGGCAGGTGGACGTCAGCAGCTCCCTCCGTTCCTCTTTCCTCCCCCTCGAGTGGCGGGGGGGTGGCAGATGCCCAGAAACCTGTGAAGGAGGGGCTGATGGGAAACCACCTGAGGCAGCGAGTGCGTCTGATGGCGTCCATCCCCAGAGGAAGATCGTAGGAGGACGAGGACGAGGACGACCTCCACTCCACTAACCCCCGTTCCTGTCTGGAGCCTGCAGACACACAGGAAAATATACTATATACACTGTTTTATTATTTATAAATATACTATTTTATTATTTATAAATATAAATACAGTGTTTTATTATTTATAAATATAAATACACAGTTTTATTATTGATGAATATAAATACAGTTTTATTATTTATAAATATAAATACACTGTTATTATTTATAAATATAAATACACTGTTTCTTTGTTTATAAATATAAATACACTGTTTCAGTGTTAATAAATATAAATATATATAGCTGATGACTTTCACACGACTGCACACCACCCGTTGTGTACAGGAAGTCACGGTCTTGACATGACGTTACCTGGTATTGTGTTGTCGAGACAAAAAGCCAGAAAACCTCCAACAAACATCTCCGTTGATAGAAGAACCGTCAGGATCTGATCCAGCTCTGCAACACCTGAAAACACACACACAGACACACAATCACACACCCATACAGACACACAGACACACAGACAGTAACAATGTCAATGGTGCACAAATATTTACAGTCTTCTACATTCAGTACAGAAAAGCACACACACTCACCTGTGTTGATGGAGGTGGGGTGTGTGTCCAGGTACGCCGGCAGAGTCAGACCAAAGAACATTGAGAAACCGAGAACAAAAAGATTTCTGGACGAATTCAAATCTACCATCTGCAGGTTAGAGAGACCGACTGCTGTGATCATACCTGAGAAACACACCTGGATTAATGTTACATCACTAACACACTTGGATTATTATTACATCACTAACACACCTGGATTATTGTTACATTACAAACACACTTGGATTATTATTACATCACTAACACACCTGGATTATTGTTACATTACAAACACACTTGGATTATTATTACATCACTAACACACCTGGATTATTGTTACATCACTAACACACCTGGATTATTTTTACATCACAAACACACCTGGATTATTGTTACATCATAAACACACCTGGGTTATTGTTACATCACTAACTCAACTGGATTATTGCTACATCACAATTACACCTGGATTATTGTTACATCACAAACACACCTGGATTATTGTTACATCACTAACACACCTGGATTATTGTTACATCACAAACACACCTGGATTATTTTTACATCACAAACACACCTGGATTATTGTTACATCACTAACACACCTGGATTATTGTTACATCACTAACACACCTGGATTATTGTTACATCACTAACACACCTGGATTTTTTTTACATCACAAACACACCTAGATTATTTTTACATCACAAACACACCTGGATTACTGTTACATCATAAATACACCTGGGTTATTGTTACATCACTAACACACCTGGATTATTGTTACATCACAAACACACCTGGATTATTGTTACATCACTAACTCACCTGTACAGTTTAACAAAATGTACCTGTGACTCACCGAACAGCGTGCAGAACATTCCTCCGAGGATCGGGTCTGGCAGCGAGGCGAACAGAGCTGTGAATTTCCCGATGGATCCCAATATTAACATGATACCAGCTCCGTACTGCACCACCCGCCTGCTGCCTACCTGCACACAGGGTTAACAATTCAAACATCCACCCATGAACTCACTGCAGGGAACAATTATATGTATAATATATAGGGCTGTCAAATTAGCGCGTTAATTTCAATTAATTAATCACAGAAAAAATAACGTGGCAAAAAATTTAAATTTTATATTTTTAAATGCTTCTCACAGCAAATATTGATATATGAGATTAATTTAGATTAATTTGGATTAATTTGGATTAATTTAGATTGATTTAGATTAATTTAGATTAATTAATCACCATCCACCAATCCATCCATCCATTGTCTACCGCTTATCCGGGGTCGGGTCGCGGGGGCAGCAGCTCCAGTAAGGAACCCCAAATTTCCCTTCTCCGGGCCACATCCGCCAGCTCCAACTGAGGGATCCCGAGGCGTTCCCAGGCCAGTGAGGGGCTATAATCTCTCCACTGAGTCCTGGGTCTTACCCGGGGTCTCTTCCCAGCTGGACGTGCCTGGAACCCCTCCCTAGGGAGGCGGCCAGGTGGCATCCTTACTAGATGCCCGAACCACCTCAACTCACCTCGGCCGAACCCTCCTTTCCAGCACCTTGGAGTAGACTTTACCGGGGAGGCTGAGAAGTGTGATACCCCTGTAGTTGGCACACACTCTCTGGTCCCCCTTTTTAAATAGGGGAACCAGCACCCCGGACTGCCACCCCCTAGGCACTGTCCCAGACTTCCACATAATGTTGACGAGGCGTGTCAACCAAGACAGCCCCTCAACACCCAAAGCCTTCAGAATTTCTGGACGGATCTCATCAACCCCTGCGGCTTTGCCACTGTGGAGTTGTTTGACTACCTCAGTGACTTCCAACAGGGAAATTGACGATGGTCCCCCATCAGCTTCCAACTCTGCCTCTATCATAGAGGGCGTGTTAGTCGGATTCAGGAGTTCCTCAAAGTGCTTCTTCCACCGCCCGATAACCTTCTCAGTCGTACACAGCTTGGATGGTTCCCCGCTTCCCCCTCCTGAGGTTCCGGACAGTTTTCCAGAAGCACCTTGGTGCCGACCGAAAGTCCTTCTCCATAGCTTCTCCGAACTTCTCCCACACCCACTGCTTTGCCTCTGCCGTGTCAGAGGCAAAGCCCTTAGAGTCCGTCGGTACCCTGCAACTGTTTCCAGAGTCCTCCCGGATAACATAACCTGGAAAGACTCCTTCTTCAGTCGAAGGGCTTCCCTGACCACCGGGGTCCACCACGGTGTTCGAGGAATACCGCCCCTTGAGGCACCTAAGACCTTGAGACCACAGCTCCTCACCGCAGCTTCAGCAATAGAGGCTTTGAACATCGCCCACAGGTTCAATGTCCCCAACCTCCACAGGGATGTCTGAAAAGCTCCGCCGGAGGTGTGAGTTGAAGATCTCCCGGACAGGTTCTTCCTCCAGATGTTCCCAGTTCACCCGCACTACCCATTTGGGCTTACCAGGTCTGTCCAGGGTCTTCCCCCACCCCTTGATCCAACTCACCACCAGATGGTGATCAGTTGACAGCTCCGCCCCTCTCTTCACCCGAGTGTCCAAAACATGCGGCCTCAGATCAGATGATACGATCACAAAATCGATCATTGACCGTTGGCCTAGGGTGCACTAGT
Organism: Cottoperca gobio; assembly: GCF_900634415.1. NCBI lineage: Eukaryota > Metazoa > Chordata > Actinopteri > Perciformes > Bovichtidae > Cottoperca > Cottoperca gobio. Next base: position 10,536 of record NW_021166942.1, on the reverse strand, counting down.
ACCACGTACACTTATGAGCAAATCACAAAGCTTGTAATTAATTAGATACATTTTTTTAATTGATTAGTTATTATTGGTTTTACAGTTGTAAACAAGCAAATAATTTGAACCAAGTTCCGCTAGAGGTGAATATTATGAATATTAGAGTTGTGATTTACAGATGCACACAGATTTAAGGTGGATGAGCCGTGGGAGAGGTTTTCTTGCGCTACGCACTGAAATCCCAGTGTACTTGGAGAACACCATCCAATGTGATACAAGTGCGTACTGCGCAAAACTCAGGAATACAGATTTTCTCCTCAACCTGGCCTTCCTTGCCGACATTACATCACACCTTAATCGTCTGAATATGCAGTTACAGGGAAGATGCCAAACTGTGTCGGATCTATATGCGCACATGAACGTATTTTTTATGGTTTATGTTTATGGTTTTATGTAATGGAATATGAGGGAAGAGTAGAAATACAATAAAAAGATGAATATTAGTTGTTAAACTCAGTGTTGGTGTATGTTTTCATTGAGTTATGATTTTTGAGCCTCCATTTGCATATGAAATAATATATCACTCAGGAATGCAGATGATGTGTTTATGTGTTAAGATAATTAATAATCTAAATAAATTAGTTGAAGAATTAGGACTACTAAATGCATTTGAATATGAAAAATAGAAAGTTCCACAGTCCTGTTGTAATACAGCAAGAGCTGTGGAAACATGTTGAAAAATAGAAATTGGTACATTAAACGTTCATTGCTTGTATATATTTAGTTATTTTTATTAAATTAGTAGGTATAGTTTGCTATTTAAATGATGGGGTTATAGTATCCTATTGATGGAAGTGCATGGTCACAAAGTGACCCTCTGGTAGTGAGGACACATTTTTTGTGGCCCTCCCTATCCTCAAAGTTCCCCATCCCTGCTTTAAATAGTGACCGCTGATGTGACGTTTGTCATTTTAACCAATGACAGTAGTATTATTATAATAATTATTTCTTTCTTTGATAAAATATCATCATTAGCTGTTAATGAGCCGTCCTTTTAGCTCTCACGTCCTGGGGCTGCAGAAAAAACGCTCCAAAATCTGTTTTGGTGTTCGGTTGTTGAAAACAATGAAAGCAGAGTTTAGAGGACCAAACAAACCCCCTGCAGGTGGGCGTGGCATCAATTACCTTGGTGATGCCCAGCACACCTATATTTGGACTGGAGGAGGTGGAGCCGTTTCCTGTCCCTAACAGACCAGCGATGATGCAGCAGACACCTTCAGTGAAGATTCCCCTTATAAACAAACAAAAAAACATCAAACACCTGTTGGGGCAGAGTCTGCCAGGTAAGATAATAGTTATTCCTGTGTCACCTGTTAATGGCGTGGACCGGAGGGGGTGCGGCTCCAGACAGGCGAGCACAGGCGTAATAATCACCAATCGACTCCACGATGCCCGCCATGGTGGCACTAAGCATCCCCAACACCCCGGCAACAGTTACCACCGGTAACCCCCACTGGCCTATCAGAGACAGACAGGTGACAGGTGTGAGGTCTGTGATTGGATGATTTCAGGTGTGCAGCCTGTGGATTTCAGAGGTCTTACAGGGGTAGGGGACTCTGAACCAGGGGGATGAAGCCATGATGTCTCCGCGGGCGTCGGTCCGGGCCTTGTGTCCGTAGCGCTCGGGGTTGCTCGGCAGCAGGTCGGTCAAAGTGAGGATGTAGCAGACGAGCCAGACGGTCATGATGGCGAGGATAATCTGAGAGACAGTAGAGGGTTAGAAACCAAAGATACCCCTGTACGGATTTTTTTTACGTTGTCTACATTTGATACGCTAATGTTTGATTTCTTATATTTAGTCTTCATAGATACACGTAGAAATATATTTCGTCTACAAAGATACACATACAGATGATATTAAAGACACTTCATAAAGTAAATAACAAATAACAGACTCAGAAAGACTGTAGTAATGATCTGATTTGTTTTTGTTTGTTTATTTGTTTACTTACAGGAAACATTTTGAAGATTTGGACTCTGGTGGAGGTTAGGCCTTTCTTTCTGCTGTAAACAGGGACAGGAAGTGATGTCGTTCTCAGGTACTGAGAAAACAGCACAATAAGAAAAATACACCTGCAGAGAAACAGACAGTTAGAGAGGGAGACAGTTAGAGAAACAGAGAGTTAGAGAGGGAGACAGTTAAAGAGAGAGACAGTTAGAGAGAGAGAGAGTTAGAGAGAGAGAGAGTTAGAGAGGGAGACAGTTAGAGAGGGAGACAGTTAGAGAGACAGACAGGCAGAAAGTGTCTCACAGCGCTGAAAGGCCCCAGTGGGACCCGGCTCTTTCTCCAGCTGTGGTGAAGACAGACAGGCCGATCAGTGAGACAGTTGGAGTGATGGTGAGCGGGCCGATGTATTCCAGCAGCAAACCTGGCAACCCGCACAGACCAATCACAAGCTCCATAGAACTAGACACAATGATAGCCCCCTGGATCTGAGACAAGCAAAAAACAAACAAACAAAACAAGGAAACAAGGACTGAAGGACTCATGTCAGGGTTTTACAACTCATAACGCTGACTCATGTCAGGGTTTACGACTCATAACGCTGACTCATGTCAGGGTTTTTACGACTCATAATGCTGACTCATGTCAGGGTTTAAAGACTCATAATACTGACTCATGTCAGGGTTTACGACTCACAATGCTGACTCATGTCAGGGTTTTTACGACTCATAATGCTGACTCATATCAGGGTTTAGAACTCATAATACTGACTCATGTCAGAATTTAAGACTCATAATGCTGACTCATGTCAGGGTTTAAAGACTCATGATGCTGTCTCATGTCCGAGTGTAGGACTCATAATGCTGACTCATGTCAGGGTTTAGGACTCATAATACTGACTCATGTCAGGGTTTACGACTCATAACGCTGACTCATGTCAGGGTTTTTACGACTCATAATGCTGACTCATGTCAGGGTTTAAAGACTCATAATACTGACTCATGTCAGGGTTTACGACTCACAATGCTGACTCATGTCAGGGTTTTTACGACTCATAATGCTGACTCATATCAGGGTTTAGAACTCATAATACTGACTCATGTCAGAATTTAAGACTCATAATGCTGACTCATGTCAGGGTTTAAAGACTCATGATGCTGTCTCATGTCCGAGTGTAGGACTCATAATGCTGACTCATGTCAGGGTTTACGACTCATAACGCTGACTCATGTCAGGGTTTTTACGACTCATAATGGTGACTCATATCAGGGTTTAGAACTCATAATACTGACTCATGTCAGGGTTTAAGACTCATAATGCTGACTCATGTCAGGGTTTAAAGACTCATGATGCTGTCTCATGTCCGAGTGTAGGACTCATAATACTGACTCATGTCAGGGTTTACGACTCATAACGCTGACTCATGTCAGGGTTTTTACGACACATAATGCTGACTCATGTCAGGTTTTGAGGACTCATAACACTGGGTTTAGAAATCATCAGTCCTCATATGGAAATTAAAAAAGTGAATAATATTTCAATGAAAATAAAGAAACTAAACTAAACTACATTTAACTCTTTTTAGGTCGTAATAATAATAATAATAATAATCCATACCTCTCTGATGCGCGGTTGCCAGATGTGTGACGTGTTGAGTGGAAGACTCCAGTTCCCATAAATCTCCTCTGCAGAGGTAAAAAACAAAAAATCCCTAAAATGCTAAATGCTATTAACATTATTAATTGTATTATTACAATAATAATAATACTTATTATTATTTTTGTTTTTGATAATATCATTAACATTAGCAGAAGTATTATCATCATCTCACCTTCACTGGGACACTTCCAGCGGTCCAGACCAAGGATTGCTTGTGCAGGAATCAGGAACGCAAACGCACTGGCCTGAAACAGAGGAAGCCTACACACACACACACACACAAACACACACACACACACACACACCCACACACACACAGTACACATCAGTACCGTCAGATTAACGCTTTAAAAGTGAATATCGTCCAGAAATATACATTTTGACAGGCTCATATGTGAGATAGAAATAAATCCTTCAAATTTAAGTAGTTTTCTTATTTTTCCCAGTTAATGTGTACATTTTGAAAATAATTGTATTTTATTTGTATTTCAATTGAAGCATAATCAAATGAATTGCTCTACAGCAGAGACATGTTGTTCACTGCACTTGGGTGGAAAACATGGTCGTATATCGGCAATCAGCCAAAACGAGTTGTAAAACAGCGGCACATGAGATATCGTTAGCGCCTACCGGACTCCTACGGTGGTCTGGATCAGGGTTGTGATTCCGACGGTGGTGAAGATGGTGCCGACCAGCTGACTGATGGTGTTTTGGTCTCGACCGATGCACATGGCCTCGGCCAGAAGAAAAGGCACCGCCACAGTGCCGCTAAAACACGTCAGGTAGTGCTAAAGACAGAGAAGAACAGGTGACATCAACCCTCCACCTGATTGGATACACACAGGTCTCACTGGCCTGTCATGATGTCAGATATTAAAACATGGCCAGTTATCTCATGAATACCAGTCAGAAATCTTTCTACTGCTCATATAGACTAGAAGAGGGCACATTTAACTAAGGAACTAAGAACTGAAGTTTTACAATTACACCTATCCTAAACCTTTGGTAAGTGAATCAACCTAGTCCATGTCTAAACCCAGTTTATACCCTGTTTAATCCAAGTATAAACCCAGTTTAATTCCAGTATAACCCAAGTCTAAAATCAGTATAATACCAGTTTTATCCAAGTATAAACACAGTTTAATCCAAGTCTAAACACAGTATAATCCCAGTTTAATCCCAATCTAAACCCAGTTTAATCCAGTCTAAACCCAGTATATTCCAAGTATAATTCCACTGCTACCTGTAATAACTGTTTAGTTCCAGTATAATCCCACTTCTACCTGCAATACCAGTATAATCCCAGTGTTACCTGTAATCTCAGTGTAGTTTCAGTATAATACCACTGAAATCTTGTAATCCCAGTAATCCAAGTGTTACCTGTAATCCCAGTATAATACCAGTGCATCCTAAAATCCCAGTATAATCCCAGTGTTACCTGTAATCCCAGTAGAATGCACAGATACCAGGGTGGGACGTCTTCAATGGTGTAAATCATGTCGGACCCCGCCCCCTGCGATCCTATTGGCTGTCTATTATTTCTGTCATCTTCCATTGGCAGGTTAACCACATTGTTCTTGTGGTTCCGCCCCTCTGCCTGGTAATCGTGGCTCTGATTGGACAAAGAGGTAGATACATTTGTTTAGGTAATAACAACTTTTTCCAACACAAATTACAAAGTGCAGAATAGAAGTGTAACGATACACAGGAGTCACGGGTCAAAACGAAAAAAGCACCAGGACCTGTCTGTTAGTGCAAGAGTCAAAGACAGACTGAGGGAGAATTCAACTATTTTTATTAAATAATTTCAGACTCTTATGTATTAAACTGTACGAACACTAAACACACTCTGTCCCCAAAGATATCAGGTCCAAAAGAGCTATGAAACTG